>NC_141034.1:497500-550000 GCF_052040795.2 Danio rerio | reverse complement strand
AAAGAAGTCCCGCTCTCTCTTACGCAACAGATCAGATATGCAGTCCGATACGACAACCCGGGCTTATTGTGGAAACGTAGCCCCGCGGACGTTTCTGTGGACCGCGATTAACGTTCCGGGAGGTACGTCTTCGAGCGGTTTTTGTTTTCGCGGATTCACGAGAGGCTGCTGTGCGCGCTTTTTCGCGTCTCGGGCGCCTCTCGGGAGTGCGCGCCGTTTGCGCCCGCGCCGTTCTCGCGCGAAAAGCCGCCGGATCGGCCGACCTGGCCGCCCTCCTCCTCCCCCTTCCCTAAACCCGAGCGACGGTTCGCAAAAGCCGTCCAGAAAAAAAAAAAAAAGCAAAAGCCCTCGTCTTCGATTTCGACCGCGTTTTCGGATCCCGCCGCGTTCTCGCCCTTATTTTTCGGATTCCGTTTTTCGTCTTACCTGATTTCCAGAACCGCTGTTCCCCGGACTCGATCCCGGTCGTCGTCCCCGCAGCCGGCTCCTCCTCCTCCTCCAGGGCCTGCGCTCCGCCAACGCAACGCTGTGAGCAAAGCGGACAAACTAGTTGCATCGGGAAAGCCCTCCACTCGGAGGCGAGCCATCGGCCGGCGAGCGCGAAGAGGAGGGGCGGAGCGGCGCCACATCGCCCCGCAAAGTTCGCTCAAAAAAAACTACGTAAATCCGGCCACGTAAATCGCGGTCTCCAGAAACATCCACGGGGCTACGTTTCCAGAATGAGCTTGGGTTGCAATACGAAGTCCAAATTTTTTAACTGTGAATAACTCGGACTGTTTTGAAGTGTAGATATTAGATATTTTTAAATGCATCTACATTTGTATGTATCTCTGTATGTTTTCTATCATATTTGCATCACATTACAAATAGCAAATGAGTGCTTCTGTGAGGTGTGTGCGGGTGCAGGACAGTAAATCTGACATTAATCTCTCTTCTGGCTGCCGTGATCAGCAACATAGGCTCATTCTGAAAACGTCTCCCTATGGATACACATTTCTGGAGATTGTGAATTATGTAGGCAGAAGTATGTATGACTGCATTTCATCTTTAAAACGAACACTAAGGGGCGGTATGACGCCATTCCTTTTTACGCTACCAGCGGGAAAGCCGTCCATACTGAGGTAAGCGGTTACATCAGTATGGACGACTTTCCCGCTGTTACCAGTTCGTCACCACATATGTCGCCAGACTTGAGATGCAGAGCAGAGTTGACCACGATGACAGGGTTCAAGTCTGGCTAAGAATGGTTGAAGAAAGCACGTAAAACAAAAACAGAAGCCAAAAAAATAAAATAAACAGCGTGAGAATGTGGTAAATACTGAAAATGTGGTTAAAATTAGACGAGGGCTTTTCTTTTCCTGGATTGCTTTTGAAAACTGTCTGTTGGGTTTAGGGAAGTGGATGGGTGGGTCAATCGGTGCTTTTGTAAACACTGTTGGTTGGGATTAGGAAAGGAGAGGAGTGGGTCAATCGATCAGTCAGTCAGTCAGACAGCGGCCTCTGGTAAGTGTACGTGAGAACAGCAGGCGTGAATTGCACTCATGAGAGAAGTTTGAGATCTGAAAAATCGTACACAGCGGCTTCACGAAAACAAAAACTGCAAAATAACGTAGCTCCTGGATGTATTTGGTGCTGAAATATATATAGGGGTATGTTTTCAGAACTAGCCTGGGTTGGTGATCAGTCTCACATTATTTCTTTCCTCTTTCTGAAAGTCTCGATAACCCCATCCTGGAGTTTTTCTCTTATTATTTCAGCAAATATTATTGTAAAATTAATGTTTTGTTCTACTCTCCCATTCACTGCTCTCTGACTTTACCAACTATGATGACTTCTGCTGTGGAGAAACACAGAAAGGGTCCACAACATTAGACCACCCCTGTATTATGTCCCTCTTATAACCTCAGTTGTGTGTGTGTCTTTCAGACATCAGCGCAGACACGGCTCTGTCTCTGGACGGCTCTGGACGGCTGGATTACGCTTTGAGTCAGAGCCGTAAGAGGGATGTGCTGCTGGAGCGAGCGCTGCAGGGTCCCGGCCGGAGCGTCCTGCAGCACAGCAGTCTGGAGCTCAAGTTTCGCACCCGCAGCGCATCGGGGACACTGCTGCACGCGCAGGAGAGCTACAACTACACCACACTGCGGGTGAGTGAGTGTGTGTGCATGGATGCAGGTCTACGGTGTGGTACCCAAACATACTACAATAGAATGACAAACCAGTCATGCCAGTCTATACAGAGATATTTACATTTACATTTAGTCATTTAGCAGACGCTTTTATCCAAAGCGACTTACAAATGAGGACAAGGAAGCAATTTACACAACTAAGAGCAACAATGAAGAAGTGCTGTAGGCAAGTTTCAGGTCTGTAAAGTCTAAGAAGGAAAGCATCAGTATTTTTTTTTGGGTACAGTTAGTGGTATATCCAGAGAGGCAATTGCAGATTAGGAAGTGAAGTGGAGACTAAATAGTTGAGTTTTTAGTGGTTTCTTGAAGACAGCGAGTGACTCTGCCGTTCTGATGCAGTTAGGGAGTTCATTCCACCAACTGGGCAGATTGAATGCGAGAGTTCGGGAAAGTGATTTCTTCCCTCTTTGGGATGGAACCACGAGGCGACGTTCATTCACAGAACGCAAGTTTCTGGAGGGCACATACATCTGCAGAAGTGAGAGCAGATAAGAAGGAGCAAAGCCAGAAGTCGCTTTGTAAGCAAACATCAGAGCTTTGAATTTGATGCGAGCAGCAACTGGCAGCCAGTGCAAACGGATGAGCAGCGGAGTGACATGTGCTCTTTTAGCTTCATTAAATATATTTCAAAAGAAGAGATGGAGATGATTGCCCATGCCTTTATCTCTTCACTGCTGGACTATTGTAAACTTGTACACTTTAAAGAAAAGTTACTTAAAGTCAAGTTCGCTATGAGTCCACTATAACCAGGGCTGTGCAATTAATCAAAATATAGTTTCAATTCTGGCCTCCATGACAATGAAAATCAATAATTGGGTTAAATGGCGTCACATCTAAATTTCTGTGCATTTACACCTCCTCAAAGCCTGACTGCAGTAAAATCATGAAAATTGACTTTTGCTTATGCATAATTTGAATTATTAAGCATTTAAAGCCTTTATTTATGTTTTTTTTTAAAGCATGAAGCAGAATCTGTGCTGTTCTGTTGATGCGGTTAATTGACCATGCTCAGCTACCTTTGAGCTCAGGGTTCTCTCCCGGGACAGCATGCCAAACCTGCTAACATAGTCAAGCAATATATAAGTGTAAACTCTTGAATTCCTACTTTTATGTTTCTGTGAGGGGAAGGTTTAGGGTTGGGGTGGCATTGTATGCATTTCCAGTGTAAACAAAAACATACACCCTCGACTCCCCCCGCTAGAGCACTGTAAGAGCAGCACAAAGTATAGCTGCTCAGCTACAGTACATGCACATGCACTTATAGCGATCAGTGGATGCAGAAGTAGAATTCAGCCTTCAGATCTGTCTGATGAGACGTCCTGGTGAAGAGTGAGGCCGCAGAGAGCCACTTTTCTCCACACACACAGACACACCGACAGCAGCCGCTCGCTGTAGATCTTCATCCCGAACATCACTTCAGGTCGCTCCTCTTGGCAGGACACTTTTTCCATTTCCAGATTTCTTGGATGCTTAAATCAGAGTCTCACTGCGGTTTCAATGGAGAGATTAGTTTTCCATATCTGATTATCACATGCAGAAAAGCTCTGCTTACTTACAGTTTCCGTCTTGTTTCTAGTCCAAATATCTAAAACTCCTTAAATCAAAAAGCATTTTCTACACCAGCGGTTCTTAAAGTGCGGGTCGGGAACCCCCGAGGGGTCGCAGAACAATGAAGGGGGATTTCTAAAAAAAAAAATATCCAAATAAAATAGTTGTTTATAGTTACTATATATTGCTGTATTGAGTTACTATAGTAGCTTATAGTTACTAGTTCTATTGGATTGCGACTCCTGGGGTAATTACATTGTAATAAAGACACAGCAATAGCATCACATGCAGCGGATTGATGTTTTTAACACCATGTTAAACTATCTGGCACATTTACAGCGCTGATATACATTAAAAAATTAAACGAAGAATGGACTTGGGTGTTTTATTCTTAGGTTTCTGTATTTATAACCACCTCTGAGGATATCGGGGGTCGCGAGTCACTGGCATTGCTGTTTTGGGGGTCGCGGGCTGAAAAGTTTGGGAACCGCCAGTTCTACACAAGCACAAAATATATTCTTGTTTTTAGAAATGATGAGTCAAAATATAGCAAGTTTTACATCAAAACAACCAAAATAATCTTGATTTTTAGTTTTTGATATAACATTTTTAGTTTTCTCACCCCACTGACAGATGATTTTGCTTATTTGTGTACAAGTTTTTGTGACAAAATCAATGTGAACATATGCAACGCCCCCACACTTCACAAAAACAAACTTGTGTGTGTGTTTTCTTGTATATATTGTGCCATAAAATCAATGGAAACCTACGTAATGTCCTTACAATTCACAAAAACAAACCTGTGTGTGTGTGTGTGTGTGTGTGTGTGTGTGTGTGTGTGTGTGTGTGTGTGTGTGTGTGTGTGTGTGTGTGTGTGTGTGTGTGTGTGTGTGTGTGTGTGTGTGTGTTCAGCTGAAGGGTGGCCTGCTGCAGTATGTGTCTGACGCGGGAGTCGCAGGTAAAGTGGAGCGCACGGTTTCGGACGTTCTGCTGTCGGACGGTCAGTGGCACACACTGCTGCTGCAGAGGAACGGCTCCTCCACCGTCCTGCGCATCGACCGCTCCAGCTCCAAGCTCATTCTGCACAACACACAGGATTTCGGGGGAATCGACGTACACACACTGTCTCTGGGCGGCGTCCCGGTGCGGGCGACCCAGCAGAAGACCAGCCCGGGTCAGTCACACACACACACTCTCTGCATTCACACTGCTAAACATGCTGAGCTTGTGTCTTGCTTCCAAAGATCTACAAATACTTAAATCAAGAAGCATTTTCTAGACGAATAGAAAACATTGTCTTGTTTTCAGAAATAATGAGTTCTTCTGTGATATTCCACAATGCTCATGAAGCCAGATGCATGGAAGTGTAGCTACAAACACAACAGCGTGTTCAGTATAAACTAAACAGTCTCCAGCGATGTGAGCGGTCAGCGGATGCGTCATCTTCTGGCACAGCCGTCCACATCTCTGCCCCAATCAAAACTTGGGAGTGTTTTTCGTCTGCGAGTGAAAGTGACAGGAGAGAGTTCAGAGAAAGTGTGTGTGTGTGTTTGTGCGCTAACTAGGTTAGACAGCGGACGGCCAACAGGAAAGCATGTCTGAACTTTCACAGAGCAGAACGACTGTCCATTAAAAACAGTCCCACTTCAGACCCTCGCAGAGGGAGAAAGACGCACCGCTGAGCTGCGATAAGACTGCAATCTGTATTAGCGCTCCAGACACTCTGAGGAAGATGTGTTCACTCAGGTCCTGGAGGAAATCTCCTGCTCAGAGCTTCGGCCTGAGAAGATCTCCTACTATTGCTTCAAAAAAAGGGAGTAAATCCATTCCCTTAAAATGGACGCGTTGATTAATTCTGCTGTTTTAAGTTTGTCCACTTAATAATTTTAAGGCAATGGGATTACTCTTTAAAGTAAGGTGAACTGATCGCTTTTTACAGTGTAGTAAGTTTCAAAAGAAAATTGAGTGTCTTGGGACATCCTGGTGGCTCAGTGTTGTCACAATGTGGCCTCAAAGCAAGAAGGTTGCTGGTTTGAGTCCTGGCTGGGTCAGGTGGCGTTCTCCCCTTGTTGGCGTGGGTTTCCTCCGGGTGCCCCACAGTCCAAACACATGCGCTATAGGGGAACTGATCAACGAAACTGGCCGTAGTGTATGAGTGTGTGTGTGAATGAGTGTGTTTCCCAGTACTGGGTTGCAGCTGGAAGGGCATCAGCTGTGTAAAACGTATGCTGGAATAGTTGTAGGTTCATTCAGCTGTGGTGACCCCTGACAAGTAAAGGGAAGAATGAATGAATAAACCTCTAAGCTAAAAGATCAACTGATGTTCATATATGGTCAAATATCTGAACCGCTGGGTTGAAACCCACTTCTCTACTGGCATAAGTCAGGAAATCAAATACAATTATCCAAACTATCTCAAGGTAAACACGTTCTGTGCAGGTCATGCCATTTCTGGATTTAGGAACTGAAGGAAAGAGAGAATGAGAAATACAACTGCTATCTGCTTTCCCCCGCTCTAATAAACAGAACCAAATGTTCTCTGAATGGGCATAAATAAATTTAATAAACATCGATTTGCATTGTTGACGGTTCGATGTTAGGCAACATGATAGCGCAGGTTTAAATCAATGACGTTGAGATTTTTCCCAGATGGCGTGCTCTGAAAAGGTTGCATTTTTGGGTTGCGCGATACTTTGTGTTGAAGGGAAGAGTCTGTTTCTTTTCCTCCTAATGTAAAAATGACAATTTGTTGATGTATTTCCCAGCGGGGGGATTCTGCTCTGTGCTGGCTGATGCTACAGCAATCAGAAAACCAAACAAAATGTCTCCCTGCGTAGCGTTAAACTAAGCAATGTCCATTTCTTCAACTCAATCTTAACTCGTTGTCATGTTGGGGAGGCTCTAGTCTAGTATTCAGCCAAGCGATTGACTGGTGAAGGTTATTCTGTCCAGAAATCTACCTAAACATAGACTGAGTGAACATTTCTTTATTTAGCAGACACGTCTATCTGAAGCGACTTACAAATGAGGAGAATAGAAAAGCGGATAATCCACAGTGAGCAGTTGTTTTCATTGAGTCTTTGTGTTGAGTGTTTGTACACTGCAAACATGATTTTCTCGCCCTTTGTTGTCTTCATTCCAGTCCAAATATCTAGCAATCCTTAAAATCTTAAAGGGCCATGAAACCCCCTCGTTTCAGCAGGGTGTTTTCACACCTCTACTTTAGAAAAAGTCAGAAAAGTGGGCGTGTCCAGCTCTGTTTAGGGGGAGTGTCAGAGGAAGAATAGAGGCATGTTGTGGGAGTGTCTATTTGGGCGCGCTGAATTTTAGAGTCAAAACACACACACACACAGGGGAGAAAGTGACTGTGTCTACATGCACATCTGTAGTCGAATTATTCGCCAAATTATTAAATGTTGGACTTTAACTGCAGTTTGGCTCTTTCATTCAGGGAATTCATTCATCTCCCTCGCAACAAACGAGATATTTGATTGGAGGAACTGCTCTAAGCGTGTATTTTTCATGCAATGTTTGATACCGCACGGCGAATGAGAGAAAAAAAACTCAGCATTTGCCGGGAACTTAGATGCACACGGCAGGTAGCGTCAGAAAGCCGCGTGTGTTATTCCGGTCACTAAATGCGGTAATAATCCTACACGAGGTTAAAGTTTGGTTGTGGTGCTAACATGTTTACACTCTGTGCAATATTTAGTTCGATACGAACAAACTGAATAAACAAAGAGCACTGGTCACTCACTTACCAAATCTGTAGAGACAGAACAATCACCAGCAACTAGAGCCGCGTCTTTATTAAGAGGAGACGAGCAGCGAATCCGGATCTCAGCGTTTGCAGATGAGAACAGCTCTCAGGTAAACAATAATACTCCTTAGACACGTAAGTTATTGTTGTCGCGCGTCGCGTACACTGTTAATCCACACGTGACTCCAGCTGAGCTCTCACAGAGAGAAAATGAAAACAAAACTTCACTGCAGCAAACTATAAAAGCAACACTTCACGCTTGTTTTGCCAACACAACGTGGCGTCTCTGTCGTCTAAACACTGTGACAGTAATGAATATTAATGAAGTTGCACAATAGAGCGCGCTGATTGGTTTGAACCAAGCTTTACTCATGCATTAATGCAGCACACTGTAAGACGTAATAAGACACACTCCGGCACAGACGTCCAGTCTGCACGCTGGAATACACGCTATTATGTCATGACCGTGACGCAGCTTCAAAAATTCGTTTCAAACCGGAAGTACGAATTTGCTCGAAATAACGCATAAACAACCAATTTACACTTTTTAGTGAAATATAGGTGTCCTAATAGTGTTTTTAGCAGTGTGGGACACATATACCACTGTCAACAGCTCAACACATGTGTTCTGGTGTTTCATGACCCTCTAAGTCAAAACAAAACTATTTTGCGTCTCCCATTGGCAGATTATTTTGCCTGTTTTAAGTTACTCTAGGTTGTACTTTAATATCTTTCTCTCTGTCTTTCCAGGTTTTGATGGGTGTTATGCCTATGTGAAGTATAACGGAGAGATGCTGCCCTTCAGTGGTGAACACAGGACCGTCTCCATCTCCAAAACGGACCCATCTGTGAAAATCGGCTGCCGTGGCCCAAACCTGTGCGAGAGCAGTCCATGCTGGGACGGGCTGATGTGTGTGAACCAGTGGTACACCTACCAGTGTGTCCCGCCGGGAGACTGCACCTCAAACCCCTGCCAGCACGGTGGGAGTTGTGTTCCTGGCGTCCGCGGAGGCTTCAGCTGCGTGTGTGAGGAGTTTTACACCGGAAGGGTGTGCGAAAGCCTGGTTGCCTGTCTGGGGGTCCGATGTCCGCAGGGAACCGACTGCAAACTGGGAGCCAACGGCGGGTTCACATGCAGTCCCAGTGCCACATCTGAAGAGATGGTTCTGCCAATCTGGGCGGTTCCTGCAATCGTGGGCAGCTGCGCAACAGTCCTAGCTCTGGTGGTGTTGAGTCTCATACTGTGCAACCACTGCAAGGGCAAGCGCAAGAAAACCAAAGTGCCAAAAGAGGAGAAGAAAACCAAGGAGAAGAAGAAGAAGAAGAAAAAGAAAGGTAGCGAGAATGTGGCGTTTGATGATCCTGATAACATTCCACCCTACGGAGATGACATGACTGTTCGGAAGCAGCCCGAGGGAAACCCCAAACCTGATATTATCGAGCGGGAGAACCCGTATTTGATCTATGACGAAACGGACATTCCTCACAACAACGAGACCATTCCCAGTGCTCCCTGTGCTCCGTGTGCTCCGGATGCAGATATGGAGCACTATGATATCGACAACGCCAGCAGCATCGCTCCATCAGACGCCGACATCATCCAGCACTACAAACACTACCGCAGCCACACACCCAAGTTCTCCATCCAGCGCCACAGTCCGCTGGGATTTGCTCGGCAGTCCCCGCTTCCACTCGGTGCAACCAGTTACACCTATCAACCCACATACACCCCCGGCCTACGCTCCACCCCGCTCAGCCATTCAGCCTGCCCGACACCTAATCCCCTGTCCCGCCACAGCCCTGCGCCCTTCACCAAACCATCCTCCTTCTACCGAAACACTCCGACTCGTGAACTCAACCTGGCACGCCGTGAAGGAAGTCCTCTGGATTTCCACAGCGACCCATGCCAGCCAGGTATGTTCAACTATGCCACACGTTTAGGTCGGCGCAGCAAGAGTCCTCAAACGATGGGATCTCGTCCTGGAAGTCGCCTTAAGCAACCAATCGAGCAAATCCCACTGGAAAGTGGCCCTCCTGTTGGGTTATCAATAGAAGAGGTGGAGCGCCTAAACACTCCACGTCCCAGAAACCCCAGCATATGCAGTGCCGATCACGGACGCTCGTCGTCTGAAGAAGACTGCCGGCGTCCTCTATCCCGTGTCCGAAACCCAGCAGACGGCATCCCGGCTCCGGAATCATCCTCTGAAAGTGACTCCCATGACTCCTTTACTTGCTCGGAGATGGAGTACGATCGGGAGAAACCGGTGTCCTATAGTTCTCGAATGCCTAAGCTCTCGCAGGTTAACGAATCTGATGCTGATGATGAAGATCATGGAGGAAGAATGCGGCAGCGGAGATACTCGAGTCGGCGAGCTGAGGGCGGACCGGCTAGTGGACACAACACCATGTCGGAGTACCAGCACCACACTTTACCACACAAACTGGGCCAAGGGTCCAACAACTTCAACTGGGACAACCTGCTGAACTGGGGTCCGGGGTTCACCCACTACGTTGATGTTTTTAAAGACTTAGCACTGCTGCCGGAAAACTCTGCTGCTAAAGAAATCGAAATGAAGAGCGGCGACGGCTCCATCACTATCCTGAATGAAGGCGAAGCCGAGCAATACGTATGAGACGAGTGGAGAAAGGCATCACAGATTTCAGATAATAAGACGAACTTAAATGCAGCAAGGCAGAGCACTGATTTAAAAGAGACGAGCATCGGACACTCTTCACAATAGTGCAATACTGAAACACACAAGGGGTTGCGTATGTTTTCGTTTCGCTGTTAAGTTCTGTGTGACTAGTCATGCAAAGGTGCATCTTGTTGTAATTGCATGCCATAATCTTTATGTACAGTGTTGGCCAATTGTGTTTGTAATTTACTAAGAGAATCGAAGACAAGCAATGGTTTGCGTGATCGGATTCATATCCGTCTTGGAGGCATCACATAGCTATCAATCAGAAAAAGAGTGTACACACCCCCGCTTAATCACTTTCATGCAGAAAAGTCGCTGGCACTTAAAAATCTCAAGTTTCTGCAGACTTTAATTTTAATTTGATGATCTATTTCCAACTTAAATGGAATATCAAGTGGGGGCGGGGTTTATTTTTAGCCCCGCCTTTCATCTGTCAGTCCCAGATCACATCATGAATTCATTTAACATTGATCACAGATGCTGAGAGTCTAAACAGTGAACCAATAGTCGTCCAACTCCTACTACACACACACACAACGTCTGGAAGTGGAAGCAGCATGGAGAGCTGCAAAAACACACATGAAGTGAATGAGTTTGGTCTGTTCTGGCTGAAATCAGAGTTCGGAAATAAAGTTAGGGGTCAGCGTGACCCTCCTGGACTCTGGGCTCAATCCATCTGGCTGATTTTCCCGTGTGTTACAGCTTTGACCTCTAGGAAACACTTCCATGAGCTCGGTGTGAAGCTGTGTTTGGCTCCGGTTCTTCATGCTCCGGCCAAAAGAGAAAGACAACGTCCGCCAAGAACGGGTGTTTCTCATCCTGAATAACTAGCTGCCGTCTAAAACAACAAAAGCTCCAGATATGAGATTAATCAGACCTCTGCCTTCTGGATATTTGAGGATTTACGTTTGGAAGCACGCGTGGACACTGTGACTTTGAACGGTTGTTTTTATTGCAGGTTTTATACAAACACGCTCGGCCTGCTACTACGAACAAACTATGAACTCGTGTACATTTTCTTTTGTATTAATGAGGAAGCTCTTTGGAATTCGATGTTCTCTGTTGTTTTATTTTTGCTCGATGTTTTTAAAAGTGTACTGTTTCTACTTGTTCTTTTTTTGTTTTTGTTTGTTTTTTACTGTTTATTAACTTAAAGGTCCATCTGCGTTTTTATGGATATTTTTCATATGCTGGAAATGAGGTTCTTACTTTCAGCGGAAGATTGAACTTCTTATTTTTTACATTTGTTACTTATGTAACATCAGTATTTTTTCCACTATTTTGATAAAACCATAACATAATGTCTGATTTATACGTGTAAAAGCCAATAACAGAATAAAAAATATTTATTTAAAAAAAGAATAGTTTTTTATGTGATGAGACCAAACAAAGGAACTTGATGTTATTAATAGTGTGAATGCTCTGAAAGCGAAACAGCTCCATTTGTGGACACACAGGAATATGGTGTATTGCGGAGCTTTGAGGGTTTGGAGGAAGACGTCAAATCTCCCACTTTGGAGATTTTATACTTCAATTATGTTCTTTAAATGGTGAATTTCATTATGTAAGATCAGGGGTGTTCAAACTCGGTCCTGGAGGTCCAGTGTCCTGCAGATTTTAGCTCCAACTTGCTTCAACACACCTGCAAGGATGCTTCTAGAAAGTCGAGTGAGAGCTTGATCAGCTAGCCCAGGTGTGTCTGATTGGGGTTGGAACTAAACTTTGCAGGACACCGGCCCTCCAGGAGCGAGTCTGGACATGCCTGTGTTAGATCATTATGTTATAAATAAAAGGTGAGCGAGGGGTGGCACAGCAAGAGGGTCGCTGGCTCAAGTCCCGGCTGGGTCAGTTGGCGTTTCTGTGTGGAGTTTGCATGTTCTCCCCGTGTTGGCGTGAGTGTGAATAAGAGTGTATGACTGTTTCCCAGTGATGGGTAGCAGCTGGAAGGGCATCCGCTGCGTAAAACATATGCTGGATAAGTTGGCGGTTCATTCCTCTGTGGTGATCGCTGATTAATGAAGGGACTAAGCTGAAAAGAAAATGAGTGATAGTGTAAATGCTGCGAAGCTAAACAGCTCCATTTGTGGACAGAAAGGAATCTCTGCTGTATGAAATGAATCAAATATTCCAGAGCTCTGCGGGTTTGGAGGAAAAGGAGCTCTATATGAGGTCAGATCTCTCACTTACTAGGGCGTCGCGGTGGTGGAGTGGGTAACACGATCGCCTCACAGCAAGGTCACTGGTTCGAGCCATCTGCTGTGTAAAACATATGCTAGATAAGTTGGCGATTCATTCCTCTGTGGCGACCCCTGTTTAATAAAGGGACTAAGCTGAAAAGAAAATGAATGAATAATAGTTTCCCCCACAGTGTGTGTGTGTGTGTGTGTGTGTGTGTGTGTGTGTGTGTGTGTGTGTGTGTGTGTGTGTGTGTGTGTGTGAATGAGTGTGTATGGGTGTTTCCCAATACTGGATTGCAGCTGGAAGGTCATCCGCTGTGTAAAACATATGCTGGAATAGTTAGCGGTTCATTCCACTGTGGCAACCCCTGATGAATAAGAGACCAAGGCGAAGGAAAATGATTGAATGCATGAATAAAAGGTTTGAGAGGTTGGACTAAAACTAACCCAGGCTCATTCTGAAAACATAGTCCTGTGGATGTTTCTGGAGAGCGTGAATTATGTAGCCGGAGGTATGTATGGCTGCATTTCATTTCTTTAAGCGAACGCTACGGGGCGGTGTGACGCCGTTTCATTTGGCGCTTACCGGCTGAGCGATTACCTCCATGTGGAGGACTTTCCCACCTCAACCAGTTTGTCCAGTTAGCTCGTTGTGTACGTCGGCAGACTTGCAATGCAGAGAAAAGTTGACCACAACAAAGACTGGGTTTGAATCCAGGGAAGAGCAGTCTCAGATATCAGGTAAGACAAAAACAGAATCAAAAAATAAAATGAACGAGTGAACAACAGGGTGAGAATGTGGTAAAACCCGAAAACACGGTAAAAATCAGACGAGGGCTTTTCTTTTTCTGGACGGCTTTTGTAAATCGTCGGTTGGGTTTAGGGAAGTAAGCGGGCGGGCGGGTCAATCTGTAAAATTGGTTGGGTTCAGGGAAGGAAGAAGGTGGGTCAGTTGATTGGCCGGTCGCCCAGTCAATCATTCAGTCAGTCAGACAGACGGTCGGCCGACAGAGCCCTCTTGTGGGTTCACGCAAGAACAGCAAACGGCACTCACCAGAGAAATCTGAGATCCAAAAAAGCGCACACAGCGGCCTCTTGTGGATTTGCGAAAACAAAAACTGCAAAAATACATACCTCCCGGGATGTATTTTGGGTCTCCAGAAATGTCCACGGGACTACATTTTCAGAATGTGCCCGGTTGTAAAAAAAATGCGTTTGAGCAGTGTCCTTCACTGAAAATTAACTCATGGGTTTCTTCCAAAATGGAGACATCATGCACTGTAAAAACTATGTTGCTCACTTAAGGTAAACCGAGTAATTTTAACTTGCATCAATTAGGCTGACTTAAAGGAGCAAGGTAAAATCTCTCTGATGCCAGATTAAGATTCTAATTTAAGTTAAAGTAACGTTGTCATCACTTTAATTCTGTCATTATTTCCACATTTCTTCTGTTGAACACAAAAGAAAACTCTACTATTTAATGGACAAGCCCAAAGTTGGGGCATTTAAAAAAAATTGTTTTAAAATTATATTTTTAATCCCAAATGTTGAGTGTGGATGCCCATATAAAAAAATATGATGATTAAAACATAAAATATGTTATGGTGAAAATCTGTAACCTATTCAAAGGTCCCTACTATATACGGTGAATAGGAGAGCTAATAATTGAGTGCTTTATTCATCATGGGATCCAACAGCGGAATGAACCCCCAACTATTCCAGCATATGTTTTAAGCAGTGGATGCCCTTCCAGCCGCAACCCAGTACTGAGAAACACCCATACACACTCATTCACACACTCACTCATACACTACGGCCAGTGTAGTTGATCAGTTCCCCTATAGCGCATGTGTTTGGACTGTGGGGGAAACCGGAGCACCCGGAGGAAACCCACACCAACACGGGGAGAACATGCAAACTCCACACAGAAACACCCACTGACCCAGCTGAGGCTCAAACCAGCAACCTTCTTGCTGTGAGGCGACTGTGAGCCACCCTGTATGTAACTTATTATGGCTTAAATGTAAACCTCAGAATCAGCCAGAGTGAGTGAACTTCTGCAGCTCCTGCAGGATTCACTACATCCACACACACAGCTGATTTTACACAAACTTACAGGAAATGACTGTGAATAAACAATCACACATTCCATGAAGCAGCGTGTCAGAGCTGCGGTTTACTGAGGAATCTGCATACTTTACACTGCTGTGTGCTTTATCGATCTCACATTCACATTTATTAATACTCAGACGTTCGATCTCTTTGCAAAACACAGAAAAAATTCTGAAAATCAATCAAATGTGATCCCTCTGTTGCTATATGACAACCCACATAGAATTCTGATATGTGGCAATATATGCAAAATTACATATATGACACAAGTTCATAATTGACTTTCTTATACACTCACCGGCCACTTTATTAGGTACACCTGTCCAACTGCTTGTTAACAAAAATGTCTAATCAGCCAATCACATGGCGGCAGCTCACTGCATTTAGGCGTGTAGACATGATCAAGACGATCTGCTGCAGGTCAAAGCAAGCATCAGAATGGGGGAGAAAGGGGACTTTGAAGAGACTTTGAACGTGGCATGGTTGTTTTTATTTCATATGGTCTGAGTATTTCAGAAACTGCTGATCTACTGGGATTTTCATGCACAACCATCTCTAGGGTTTACAGAGAATGCTCCGACTAAGAGGAAATATCCAGTGAGCGGCAGTTCTGTGGGCGCAAATGCCTTGTTGATGAGGCCAGAGGTCAGAGGAGAATGGCCAGACTGGTTCCAGCTAATAGAAAGGCAACAGTAACTCAAATAAGCACTCGTTACAACCGCTCCTGTCAGCTAAGAACAGGAAACTGAGGCTACAATTCACACAGGCTCACCAAAACTGGACAATAGAAGATTGGAGAAATATCGCCTGCTCTGATGTGTCTCCATTTCTGCTGACACATTCGGATGATCGGGTCAGAATTTGGCCTCAACAACATGAAAGCATGGATCATCCTGCCTTGTATCAGCGGTTCAGGCTGCTGGTGGTGGTGTAATGGTGTGGGGGAGATTTTCTTTGGCTCCATTAGTACCAATTGAGCATCAACGCCACAGCCTACCTGAGTATTGCTGCTGACCATGTCCATCCCTTTATGAGCACAGTGTCTCCATCTTCTGATGGCTACTTCCAGCAGGATAACGCAGCATGTCATAAAGCTCAATCATCTCAGACTGGTGAACATGACGATGATTTCACTGTACTCAAATGGCCTCCACAGTCACCAGAGCTCAATCCAATAGAGCAGCTTTGGGATGTGGTGGAACGGGAGATTGGCATCATGGATGTGCAGCCGACAAATCTGCAGCAACTGTGTGATGCTATCATGTCAACATGGAGCAAAATCTCTGAGGAATATTTCCAGTAGCTTGTTGAATCTACAACACAAGGATTAAGGCAGATCTGAAAGCTGAAGCGGTCCAACCCGGTACTAGTGAGATGTACCTAATAAAGTTGCCGCTGAGTGTATATAAAATCTCATACATGAAACATATTTTCAACTATTGCAAAAATAACCATTTCATATAAAGCAATTTAATACTATTAAATATAGCATTTGTAAATATTTTAAACACCATTTTAAGGTCAATATTTTTAGCTCCCTTAAGCAACATTTGTTTTGAATAGTCTACAGAACAAACCATCGTTATACAATGACTTGCTTAATTACCCTAACCTGCCTAGTTACCCTAATTACCCTAGTCAAACCTTTAAATGTCACTTTAAGCTGTATAGAAGTGTCTTGAAGAATATCTAGACTAATATTATGTGCTGTCATCATGACAATGAGAAAACAAATCAGTGATTAAAATGATCATGTTTATAAATGTGTTGGAAATCTTCTCTCCGTTAAACAGAAATTAGAATTGAACATGAGGGTGAATAATTCTGACTTCAGCTGTGTGTGAAATCCAAATATGACCTTTTATGTCAAACATGCGTATATTTCCATGTATCTGGGAAGCATCATGTGGCTCATTATATGTGGGAATTCTGTTAAAAGTGGCCTTCAGACGCAGCCTAATCCATTAACGAGCTTCACTTCCATGTTTTTATGAGGGAACGTCTTTCAGGATGCTTCAGAAAGTTATTTGACACTGTTCGCACACACCCTGAACTCTCTCTGTGAAGCTCGTCTCCGTCTGATTCCCACAATCCAAATCCAAGTGTTCGTGTCCATCCAGAGCGTCTGCTGGACACTACTGTCACTCGTATGGTTTCCAATGAGAAACAGTGTAATGGTCAACATCGCGAATGAGCCCCGCCTTCAGGTACAGGAGCCAATCATTGATCGATATAGACTGAGGATTCGCTGGGGGAGGGGCTCTAACTAGATGTGTGCTCATGACAGTTTCTGCAGCTTCATTATGAAGCCTCGGGTCAGCAAACACACTGGAATCTCAGCTAATACTTGCTTCACACACATGAGAAATACATCAGCATGAAGCTTCAAATCTCTTCAAGTCCCATCAAACACACATCACATGACCTTAATTACTCAAACGCCCAAAAAACTTGTAAACAAACTTGTATTTTTATAAAAAATGCTTACATTAAGCTAAGTCGTTTAGGTGAAACGAGTTACGTCTCTTAAAAAAGGCCAGAGTGTGTGTGTGTGTGTGTGTGTGTGTGTGTGTGTGTGTGTGTGTGTGTGTGTGTGTGTGTGAGAACAGACTCTGCATCCTCAATACAGGCCTTCATGAGCTCAGTGTCCACTAAAATCAGCAGAAGAAGCCTTGAGCCGCGTCCACGCCGCTCTCTCGCCGTCTTTGACACATTTTCGTGCGCATTTAAGCAAAAACAAAAAAACTCGGGCACGGTCCACATTCCAGCCTGTGAGACGGGAGAATGTGGAGAATACTGGGCTCTTGGCAGCGGCTATAGACGACATTAATTTCCACAATAACATTGATTGAGTAATTGTGCGTGTGTGTCGGTGAGTGGCGTGTTCAGCCGCGGGCCGTTTCCCATGCTCTCGCCTCTTTTCTCCTGCTCTGGCGCATTCATCTGCCGGACGGCCCGACTCAAAGCTCTGCTCTTCATGCTAATTGTCTCTCAATAGGATCGTCTCCTCCCACATCTCACACACACACACACACTCTCACACACACCAAACTCAGACCAAGGCCTGAGTTTCACATCACGCACTGTGTCCGAGCCGAAGTTCCGGAGATACGCTTCTGAACCATTAAAGCAGTTGTTCCTGTTCGTAAATGTATTTACTACAGTAATTTATAGTGTTTTTGAACAATACTATAGTAAAGCACTTAAAATAATCCATTGTGGTAATTCTACAGTTGCTATGGTAACACAACTACTACAGCTATTTCATCTGTTGTTGTGATTCTACAGTTGTTTGGCAACACAACTGTTACATCATTTGGTATTGTGTGGTGATTACTATACAGTTGCTATGGTAACACAACAACTACAGTAATCGATCTGTTGTGGTGATTCTACAGTTGCTATGGCAACACAACTACTACGGTTTTTTTCATTTGTTGTGGTGATTTTAAAATTGCTATGGTAACACAACAACTTCAGTAATTGATTGATCTGTTGTTGTGATTATACAGTTGCTATGGTAACACGACTGTTACATTATTTGGTCTGTGTCGGTAATTACTATATAGTTGCTATGGTAACAACTACTACAGTATTTGATATGCTGTGCTGATTCTACAGTTGCTATGGCAACACAACTACTACAGTTTTTTTATCTGTTGTGGTGATTTTACAGTTGTTTGGCAACCCAACTGTCACATGATTTGGTTTATTGTGGGTATTCTACAGTTGCTATGGTAACACAACAACTACAGTAACTGATCTGTTTACTTGATTCTAGAGTTGCTATGGTAACACAACACAACTACCCTAACACCCCCCGCTTTTCACTTTTGCCTGCGACACTACTATCACACATACCCTCCCCATCACTTTCGTCCACAACAACTACCCCCCCCCACACACACACACACACAAACACAAACACACAAACATATTCACACTCATACACAACACCACAAATCCCCAATGACCCTTTTCACTTTTGTCCGCGACCACCTACAACCCCCACCAACCCCACCCCTACTCTTAACTTTTGCCCGACCACCACTAAATTTTGCTATAGGGGTTTAAAGGGCACCTATTATGCAAAACTGACTTTTATGATGGGTTTAGCAGCCCTGAGTGAGAAGCAGCCGTCTGTCCATTAGCCATTAGAGTGTTTGAGCTGCTGAAGATCACTTCAGCATAGACTAAGAGGATTATAGATGTGGAGATATAGATGAAGCACAGGTGTGACATAGACTGACAGAAGCATCAAGCACACACTCACACTGAAGCACACACACTCCTGACCAGCGCTCACAACACTAGTCCTGTTTTCAATCTGCCATTATGCTGATGCATAGTCATTTGTAGCTCCACCCCCTTATGAAAAGAACACAATCTCATTTGCATTTAAAGCAACAGTCACCAAAACACCACAATTAGGATCAAAGCCTGAAAGGGTCAGTTTCAGAGAGCTGGAGAACATCATCTGTGTGCTGTTCTCAGCTCAAACTCTCACACACACACACACACACACACACACTTTAGAGACATCAGAGACGCAGTTTACATCTTATAAAGGGACAGAATATGTTTCCTTTAAAGTAAAAATGCCACTTTGAGATGAAGGCATGCTTTTATTTTTTCCTAGAGGGTTCATCTTTTGCTTTTTTAAAACCTCAGAGCCTCATTTTCACTCAATCCATTATAAAAACGCACTTTAAAAGAAAAGACACAGTAGTTTGTGCTCTGACAACGGTGTGTGTGTGTGTGTTTAGCACGTCTCATTCGGCCCCTCTTGACAGCTGTGTGAAGTTAACAGCATCTCTAACAAACCGTGGCAGTCTGTGTAATAAAAGCCCTTCAGAAGTGCGAGAATCTTCACTTTAATGGGTTAAACGGGTGAAGAACACTCATGGGCTCTTGTAAATTGTGTTAATTGTGTTGGTATAGACCCCGAGCGACTGCAGGGCCCCACAAAACACACACAAGAGCTTTTGATCCGGCTGGAGGACAGAGAAAAGAATAAAACACACAAATCCACAACTCAAACACACACAATCATTCAGGCATAAATTAAAATAAAAGTTTAATCAGCATCAATTGCTTCCATATTGCTGCTATTTCTGTTCTCAGAGCCGTCTGCGCTCTAGACATTAGCTCTGTGTTTGTTTAAATTATGATTGAGATGCTTCGTTTTATGCCAAAATTGCTGCTTAATTAAAAGTCGGGGTAAATATTTTCTTTCTTGTTTCCACGTTCACATGTGCTGTTATTTTTGGGAAAGTGTGTGTGTGTACGTGCATGTGTATGTGTGTGGGCTTTAATTAAGTGTATTTCTGGGTCTTCAAACTATGAGATGCTGATGTCACTGAAGCAAACAGAAGAGTCTGACTCCATTTAAAGCTCTTTATATTACTTGCTACTTGCATTTTTGCAATATTATTTATGCAATTATTAATTATTTAATATGCTATTTAGTGATGTTTAAAAGAAAGTAATGTGTTACATTACTATTGCATTGCTTTTCCTTTTACACCTAAAGTCAAACGTGAAGTAGTGATAGTTGGTGTCAGAAGTCAGTGGCGCAACAAGGGGGTATGCAGTATATGCGGCGCATAGGGGCGCCACACATGGGGGGGCGCCGTTGTGCCAAAACTATTTTTTTAAATTATCCTTATTAAAAGTTTCAAATAATAAAAATGAATAAATATGTTTTGTTAAAAAACATTATTTTGCATTTTAAACGAATATAATATTGTTATTGTTTAATTCAAAATCATTTAACACAATAACATGCAGTCCCACAGCCGAAAGTGTTCATGTAGATGTAACTGTTTACATTTGTTTTTATTTTTATCAAAATAAACTGTCAAATCATACATAATGTCAAAAGTTATAAGATTAATCTGAAAATTTGTCTTCATTTATTATTAATTAATTAATATAAAATAAGAGGGATCACACAAAATTTGAACCTGCATACCCCTCAGTAAATGTGTAGTTGCGCCCCTGTCAGAAGTGTCTCTATGAAAGGTGAAGGCCTCTAGATTTTGCTGATTTGAGCTCAATAAATCTGATCATGTCTTGATGTTGACTGATTTGATGAGGACAGTGCGCTCTGACTCTGCTCAGACTAAAGTCTCGTCACTGAACAGAAATAATGTCCAGTATAGAATATAAAGTCCTGCTGCAGTGGAGACAGAATGAATATTGTGTCTGACTCCATCATGAGCTTGGAGGACTGCATCCATACATCTCTGACATGACTCACATCACTGATTAATAAAGTCATCTGGAATGAAGAAGAAAGCTTCAGCAGGATCCCAGAGTTCATCAAGAGTCTTTGTGTTCATCTTCAACACCTCCTCCTTCATCAGCTCAATAATGTTGATGTCTGGTGACTGGGCTGGCCAATCCTGCAGCAGCTTGACCTTCAGGAGCTTTGATGTGGAGGCTGAAGTATGAGCAGGAGCGCTATCCTGCTGGAGAATTGTCCCTCTCCTGTGGTTTGTAATGTAATGGGCAGCACAGATGTCTTGATACCTCAGGCTGTTGCAGATCTCTCGCACGCCCCCATACTGAATGACCCCAAACCATGATGTCTCCTTCACCAAACTTGACTGATTTCTGTGAGAATCTTGGTTCATGCTGGTTCTTCTGCAGTATTGGTGATGATTGTGATGCAGATCAACAGATGATCCAGCAGAGAAACACACCTTCTGACACTTTTACACATCATCAACTAGAAGTCGAGTTATTATTTGTAGACAATCCAAAACTAATATCGCTTAAAGGGGCTAATAATATTGACATTGAAATGGGTTTAAAACAATTAAAAACTGATTTTATTCTAGCCGAAATAAAACAAATAAGACTTTCTCCAGAAGAACAAACATTAGAGGAAACACTGTTAAAAATTCCTGAATCTGTTCAACATCATTTGGGAAATATTTAAAAAGGAAAATCAGAAATTAGAGTAATTCTGACTTCAGCTGTATACAGTAAGTGTGCATGTTTACAAATGGTGGGATGTTGCTGGACGTGTTCCAGAATTCAACACTTCACCTTTTAGGCCTGCAGTTCATTGTCCTGTCCTTCAGAGATCTGGTGTCTCCCACACACTCGCAAAACACACACACTCACATTTCAGGAAAAAAATACGCAAAAACAGGCCGCCCGCTTTGTTCTGTGCTGTGGGTTCAGCTCTGTTGTCATTACATGCTTTAATTCATGTAAGTCCAATTTATAATCAGCAGTTCCAGAAAGGAAGGTTATACAAACACGCTCCAACTCTTCTCTCAGCTCGCAGTGTTTTCTTTGGTTTCACACGGCCATTAAAACGCCAGATATGAGCTAATGATGATTTGCATAGTGACAAAAATCTCATGTCATGATATAATTCAGCTCATATCCCGATATATCAACATTTCTGTCAATGTAATCAATTATTAGTTTATATATACAGTGTTGAGCATAAATGAGCTCCCCCTCACAGATCTCTCTTGTACAGAACGTTGTCTCCAGGATGCTTTACAGTCATATATCTGTGCAGATACAGTTGAAACCAGAATTATTCGCCCCCTTTGATTTTTTCTTTCTTGTTTAAATATTTCCCAAATGATGTTTAACAGATTCAGGAAGTTTTCACAATATGTTTGATAATATTTTGTCTTCTGGAGAAAGTCTTATTTGTTTTATTTCGGCTAGAATAAAAGCAGTTCTTCATTTTTCAAACACCATTTTAAGGTCAATATTATTAGCCCCTTTAAGCTATGTATTTTTTCGATATGTATTTTTTTTTACAGAACAAACCATCATTATAGAATAACTTGCCTAATTACCCTAGTGAAGCCTTTAAATGTCACTTTAAGCTGTATAGAAGTGTCTTGAAGAATATCTAGTCTAATATTATTTACTGTCATCATGACAAAAAGAAAATAAATCAGTTATTAGAGATGAGTTATTAACACTATCATGATTAGAAATGTGCTGGAGAAATCTGCTCTCTGTTAAACAGAAATTAAGAGAAAAATAAGACGGCTAATAATTCTGTACATTAGATTAGTCAGTACTGAAGACACAACTGATCAGCTAATCTAACACAAACACTGAAAGTCATGGGCCAAAAATTAGTGCAAATTAATATGTTGCTGAAAATATTAAATAGAATTTTAACTAACAGAGAATATTAAGAGAAGCATAAAAATACTACATTTAGGTGAAGTTTTGTAGCTTGTGTTTTTTTCTGCTAAATCGTTAAAATGCTTTTTTTTTTTTTTAATGGTTTTAAATGCATGATCTTCTATTAATTAAGATGTTTGGTGAACAAATTCCATCAACATTTTGATGAATATAACTGTTTAAGAAAACTGATTCTGTTTAAATGCATCAAAAATGATTTACTAATTCACTGAAAAATGGATCCAAATGTTCCAACACCAGCTCATTCTGAAAGTGTAGCCCTGTATACATTTCTGGAGATCATGAATTATGTAGCCAGTGGTGCGTATGGCTGCATTTCATCTTTAAAGTAAATTATACGGAATGGACCTCTGCTGGTTTGGGTGAGGCTGGAACGCATCAGGTTTTTTATTATATTATTAATTAATTAATATTAAAATTAATGTAATTAATTAATTAATTAATTTGTTTATTTTTTCATCTTATTTTGTGTTTAAAAGATGACCTAAGATGACAAAATTAATTTAAAAATGAGTCAATCAGTAATGGACAGTAATAATAAAAATAATGATAATAATTCGATTTACTGTTATCCGCCGTGCTGTTGTTACAGGAAAAAGAAGCAACACTGTGTTGTTGTCACTTGTTTTGACTACTTTAACATCACATAGAAATATATGTAATGGTCAATGCCAATACAATGCAACTATCCCGATGCAAATGATCCACAAATGATCCTATAATTGGTCCGGGTAACTGGGGACTCTTATTGCTGATGGATAATTATCGATATGTGACTGCAGATGACTACATTGAGTTCCTTACATTTGTTTTTTCCTGCATCACTTTGATTTATTTTGTCAGAGCTTCTGTCTTTGTTTTTAGTCCAAATATATAAAAACTCCTAATTCAAGAAGCATTTACAAAACAAGACTAAAATATTGTGTTGTTTTCAAAAATAATGAGTCAAAATGAAAAGTTTTTCCTTAAATCTGGCAAAATAATCTGCCAATGTGACGTGCGTCTCCATGACTGATGAAGCGGCACTGATCGACATCTAGTCTGTTTAAGAGCATTAAAAACTTCACCTTTAAAGATTTTGTGGTTGTAATCTCATGTAAGCTCTTTATGTCTTCTTGTGATTATTGTTATCGCATATTATTGTCTGTGTATGTCTGTGTGTTTACCTTATGTTTTAAAATTTTGAAATGACTAAATGTCCCCACAAGTATAACAATACCAGTAAATGTTGACCTCATAAGGACATTTTTTGCCTGTCGGTGTGTATGTTTGTGCATGTGTGTGCGCTCATGTCCATGTGTATTTGTGTCTGTGTGTGTGATTACATGCATGTGTGTGTGTGTGTGTGTGTCTATATCTATACGAGCAGCTTCACAATGACAGAAGGTCATTTCTTGTATTCTACTGCTCGGTTGCACTGAGGGTGTATAATTTCTGCACTCCCAGGTTCAGACACACACACACACACACACACACACACACACACACACACACACACACACACACACACACACACTTCCCGCTATTGTGGAACAGGAAACGAAAGCTGCTCCCAAACTTCCTGCTTTCCATGGAAACTGACACAGAAGCTCAAAGCAGTGTAACCGCAGCTCATCAGGTGAGGGCAGGAGGCAAAGTGCGGGAAACTTACTGCCCAGCAAGCATTTTTTGTTTCTAAAAGATGTCCAATATATATTCAATAGATGTCTAAAGATGTCTAATAGATGTCCAATAGATGTTCAATAGATGTCCAAAAGATGTCTAATAGATGTCTAATAGATGTCTTATAGATGTCTAATAGATGTCCAATAGATGTCCAATAGATGTCCAATAGATGTCCAATAGATGTTTAATAGATGTCTAAAGATGTCTAATAGATGTCCAATAAATGTCTAATAAATGTCCAATAAATGTCCAATAGATGTCCAATAGATGTCTAATAGATGTACAATAGATGTCTAATAGATGTCCAATAGATGTCTAATAGATGTCCAATAGACGTCCAAAAGATGTCCAATAGATGTCTAATAGATGTCCAGTAGATGTCTAAAAGATGTCTTGAACTAGACTACCCATCACATAGACAGAAATGAATGACGGCATACATAAAGTCTGTCTAATCTGTCTATTTGATGACTAGTCTAGTTTAGAGCTATTCTTACACGTCTATTAGATGTTCACTGACAGCCCAAATTTAGTCTTTTTTTAGTCAAGCTATCTAGGTTTAGATGTCTATTGGACGTCTATTAAACACTAAATAGTTTGTTGGGTGCTGATAGTTACGCAGTACAACATTGTTACTCCTCAAAAAACTGAGCAGTTGCATTACGGCAGCTGGGGTGCCGGAAATAAACCGTAAAATAACGGCTGTTTAATTACAGTAATTATACGTAAAATGACGGATATTAAATTACAGAAATTTATTTGAAATTTAAATTTCTGGTACGTTTCTGTAATTTAATATCTGTTATTTTATGTAAAATTTCTGTAATTTTTAGGCCATTATATAACAGGGTTTTTTCTGCACCCCAGCTGCCGGAAATAAACGGTAAAATTATGCATTATTTTTACAGTGTGCATTCTCTCATCAATGCAGGATTCAAAGCTCTTTTTAAGACAGCTAATTTTCTAAAAGCTGATTAATTCAACTGAAAAGTAACTCACATTACATTTTTTAAAGCATTATATTATTACTTAATTTTTTAAGCAATGTGTTACTTTACTCGTTACTTAGAAAAGTCATAATATCACATAAATCGTGTATCTTTTAATGCGTTACCCTTAACACACATTAAGAGAGAGAGAGAGAGTGTGTGTGTGTGTCTGTGTGTGTGTGTTCTGCCATACACAGCTGTGCTGAGCTCAGGCCTGCAGTAAAGCGTCTCGCTGCAGCATCAGAGTCTGGGTTCTGGGTTTCTGACATGTTTCTGACAGGAGTGTAAATCCTGAGTGCTGCGCTGTGGTAAATTACTCTGATTTACACCAGACGCACTGACCTGAAAACACTTCTTCATGTTATCATAGAGAAAACAGGTGAAGAAGACTAAAAGAATGATCTTCAGTTGAAGTCAGAATTATTCACCCCCCTTTTTTTTCTTTTTTAAATATTTCCTAAATGATGTTTAACAGATTCAGGAAATGTTCACAGTGTGTCTGATAATATTTTTTCTTCTAGAGAAAGTCTGATTTGTTTTGTTTCGGCTAGAATAGAAGCAGTTTTTAATTTTTTAAAAGCCATTTTAAGGTCAATATTATTATTTATTAACACTATTATGTTTAGAAATGTGTTGAAGAAATCTGCTCTCTGCTAAACAGAAATTGGGGGAAAAATTAACGGGGGCTAATAATTCAGGGGGGCTAATTATTCTGACTTCAACTGTACATGACACACATGTTCACATAAGCATTACATGTTTTGAAGAACATAAACAAACAATGGTCACAACATATTTTCTGTTTTACATTTTTAATTTCTACAGTTTACGAGAAACAAAAAAGAGCGACATATTGATCAATAATCTTATGAGAGTTGTTTTAACATTAAGATATGACTGAATTGCCTTATAAAATAGTTTTATAACACGCAGGAAATGTTCATGGCCAATGACATGACCACATTGAAATGGTCTTTAAAATGTGTCATATAGGCAACATATATTTGGAAATATTGCAAAAATGTCTGCTTATATATATATATATATGTGTGTGGTTTTATATTATTAAATATATTTTATGGCTATATATGAACATAAATATAAAAATGATCACATATATGTGCATATTTGTAATTACAATAGATGGATAAAATATATAAAAGTGACCATATATATATGCTGGTTTGAACTACCTAAATAAAGTCTTGTTTCCTATCCAAGTTTAAGGAAGAACAAATACTCTCTTGACTTCTAGTTGTTGGTTTGGTGTCAGAAGTGTCTCTGTGAAAGGTGAAGGCCTCTAGATTTTGCTGATTTGAGCTCAATAAATCTGATCATGTCTTGATGTTGACTGATTTGATGAGGACAGTGCGCTCTGACTCTGCTCAGACTAAAGTGTCATCACTGAACAGAAATAATGTCCAGTATAGAATATAAAGTCCTGCTGCAGTGGAGACAGAATGAATATTGTGTCTGACTCCATCATGAGCTTGGAGGACTGCATCCATACATCTCTGACATGACTCACATCACTGATTAATAAAGTCATCTGGAATGAAGAAGAAAGCTTCAGCAGGATCCCAGAGTTCATCAAGAGTCTCTGTGTTCATCTTCAACACCTCCTCCTTCATCAGCTCAATAATGTTGATGTCTGGTGACTGGGCTGGCCAATCCTGCAGCAGCTTGACCTTCAGGAGCTTTGATGTGGAGGCTGAAGTATGAGCAGGAGCGCTATCCTGCTGGAGAATTGTCCCTCTCCTGTGGTTTGTAATGTAATGGGCAGCACAGATGTCTTGATACCTCAGGCTGTTGATGTTGCAGATCTCTCGCACGCCCCCATACTGAATGACCCCCAAACCATGATGTCTCCTTCACCAAACTTGACTGATTTCTGTGAGAATCTTGGTTCATGCTGGTTCTTCTGCAGTATTGGTGATGATTGGGATGCAGATCAGCAGATGATCCAGCAGAGAAATCCACCTTCTGACACTTTTACACATCATCAACTAGAAGAGCAGTTATTATCTGCTGCTCTTACAGCTCAATATTATGTAGTGTTCTCTGTGTAGTGTTCACTGTGTGCATTGAATGATAACTGTAGTCTGGATAATCTGATGTCCTCCTGACTCTCGGT
Organism: Danio rerio; assembly: GCF_052040795.2. Lineage (NCBI taxonomy): Eukaryota > Metazoa > Chordata > Actinopteri > Cypriniformes > Danionidae > Danio > Danio rerio. The sequence goes on along the minus strand of NC_141034.1, from coordinate 522,537 downwards.
GGGCTGTTTCTCCATCTGCAGTGAACACTGAGCTCATGAATCCTCCACATCCCCTAACCAGCGCAGATAGTGAGTTGTGGACGTCTCTGGAGGAAAGCAAAACCCCTCATCTGCCAGAATCATTGCACACGTCATGCTTCACTGCAGAATTATGATTTTTCTGGGATTGAAGCGCCTCTGTAACTCTACTTATATGAGCGTCTCTCGCCGACAGGAAATCATCTGGCATTAAGTCTTCATGCTAACGTCAAGCCAATCAGTTCAACGTTTGCAAAAAAAAATCACACGGATTAAAGTGAAAACAAATTCTGACTGAAATTGTTTGTTTTTTAGGCCGCGTTCCTTTAATCAACACTTTATTTTAATAGCTGACACCAACAGAGTTTAAAGAGGAGATGTTTGAAACCATTTTAATATTGCCAGTTTGTGTATTTTAAAAGCTATTGTGCATGCATGCTAGCTTAGCACGTTATTTACAAATATATCTGCAAACATATTGGTAATTTTATGTTTTATGGAGTCAAAAACATGCAAGCAAAACCTTTAACATGCTGCAGTCAGAAGAGATGCTCACACTTCCGGTATTCATATGGATATGTTTGTGTGCTGCAATTCTATTAAAAATATTAAACATGTGGAATAATTCCCAAACCATTAAATAGAGTATTATAGAGGTTGTGTTCAGGCATTCATGAAATAAAAAATAAACATATAATTAACTAATAACTTTATGACCTTAAAAGAAACACCCATTCTTCTCAGGACAATTTGATCCACTTCATATGTTGATTACTGTATATAAAATTATAAAATAATATATATAAGCAGCCATTCCTTGCAATATTTTGAAATATATGTTGATATATGTGCACCGGTTTCCCCCACAATCCAAAGGCATGCGGTTCAGGTGGGTAGGCTAAATTGTCCGTATAGTGTATGTGTGTGAATGAGTGTGGATGTTACCCAGAGATGGGTTGCAGCTGGAAGGGCATCCGCTGCGTAGAACATATGCTGGATAAGTTGGCGGTTCATTCCACTGTGGCAACCCCAGATTAATAAAGGGACTAAGCTGAAAAGAAAATGAATGAATGAATGAATGTTGATATATGTTGCCTATTTGACGCATATTTTGACCCAATCCCGATTCTTTTTTGTTAACACTTTATTTTGATGCTTTATTTAACAATGCCTTTAACAACACCTTTAACATGCTGCAGTCAGAAGATTAGAGATGCTCACACTTCCGGTATTCATATGGATATGTTTGTGTGCTGCAATTCTATTATAAATATTAAACATGAGGAATAATTCCCAAACCATTAAATAGAGTATTATAGAGGTTGTGTTCAGGCATTCATGAAATAAAAAATACACATATAAATAACTTTTAAAATGAAGAGAACAGAGCAGTTTATCTGTCACTTGCTCTAGTTTACTCGCAGGATGTTTTTCCCTATATTGTTTTGCACAATTGAGGCTAATTGCATGTTTTCCAGCAAACGCATCGTGCATTCTGCGTCATTCGCATCAAGCTATAATAATTTGTCTGTATTTGCAGGTAATATTAGCGATATACACTAAACCCTAGCTGTCAGCATACTGTTTCTGCTGTAAAGTTGTGCATTTTAACAGGGGGTCTCTGGGGCTGTATTCCACTCCAACTTATATGCCCTTCCCTCCATTCCCTTCCCTTGGGTGTACATCACTGATTAAGTTTCAAAAGTGTCCACTACTAGGGGTGCATCTAAATGGGTTTAAACTGAACACCCTAAAACCTTGGGCACTTAGGAACTTTGATGTCACAATCACAATGCATTCTGGAACGTAAAAATCCTAGGAGTGTTCATTTGGAGCAGCCTTGCTCCCTTGGTCAAAATTGAGGGTTCGAGGATTTGTCCGTGCATGTGCACTTCCCTTGTTCACTTGATGAAGTGGAGCACACTTCAAAGTGGCATTGGGATTCACTTAAAAGAACAAGGGAAGGGAAGTTTGCAAGTGTGTGTCTAAAAGCGGGCTGGAACGCAGCCTAAGTAGTCAACTCCCTCTTGGAGTGGCCTAGTGGCCGGATGATGAACTGCAGCTTCAGCAACTTTCGTTTTGGCTTTGTGAGACAGAGCTGGAGGTGCTGCTTGGCATTTTAGCTGTAGTTTGTTAGCATCAACATTGTGGTGCAAAAGGGCCAGCTTGAGAGAGAGCATGTGTGATAAGATAACCTCACAAGGCCTTTATCAAAATACAAAACACTAAAAATACAGCGGCCTGCTTTGGTCAAGGTTGGAGCTTTGTGTGTCTGTATCCTGTGGAAATCAGATTATTAATCTACAGCAGATAAAAAGTCTGCAGATTCTGCCTGGCCTTGATTATGACTCACAAAGCAATGTGCAGGTCAAGGAATGGTAAAATATGATGAATTAATCATGAGAGGTGGGTCAGGAATCAGGAGTACACATACAGAGCTGGATAGTATCTGATTAACACAACCAAATTCCCAAAGTTCCCAAAATTAAGTACTTGTAATTAGAGTAAACTTAGATATTTTATATTTCTATATATCAAATAAGATTAGCCTGCTTCCATATATGTGACGTCATATAAGGATTAGCATATAAATCATCTGAATGTAATCCAAAATGAGTCAGATTGCACTACCATAAAAGTAATTTAAATGTAATCCAAAAGTAGTCATATTAGGCTATCATAAAAGTAATCTGAACATAATCCAAAATTAGTCAGATTGTGATGGCCTAAAAGTAATCTAAATGTGATCCAAAAGTAGTCAGAATATGCCACTATAAAAGTAATCTAAATGTAATATAAAAAGTAGTCAGATTGCATTGGCATAAAAGTAATCTGAGCGTAATCCAAAAGTAGAGAGATTATGCTACCATCAAAGTAATCTGAATGTAATCCAAGAGTAGTCAGATTAGACTACCACAAACGCAATCTGAACATAATCCAAAATTAGTCAGATTGTGATGGCATAAAAGAAATCTGAATGTAATCCAAAAGTAGTCAGCTTGCATTGCCTTAAAAGTAATCTGGATGTACTCCAAAAGTAGTCAGATGGTGATGACCTAAAAATAATTTGAATTTAATCCAAAAGTAGACAGATTACGCTACCATAAAAGTAATCTGAACATAATCCAAAAGTTATCAGATTGCATTGCCTTAAAGGTAACCTAAAAGTAATCCAAAAGTAGACAGATTACGCTACCATAAAAGTAATCAAAATGTAATCCATAAGGAGTCAGATTGCATTGTCTTAAAAGTAATCTGAGCGTAATCCCAAAGTAGAGAGATTATGCTACCATCAAAGTAATCTAATTGTAATCCAAGAGTAGTCAGATTACACTACCAAAAATGCAATCTGAACATAATCCAAAAGTAGTCAGATTATGCAACCATAAAAGTAATCTAAATGTAATCAAAAAACAGTCAGCTTGCATTGACTTTAAAGTAATCTGAATGTACTCCAAAAGTAGTCAGATGGTGATGACCTAAAAATAATTTGAATTTAATCCAAATGTAGTCAAATTACGCTACCATAAAAGTAATCTGAATGTAATCCAAAAGTAGTCAGATTGCATTGCCTTAAAGGTAACCTAAATGTTATCCAAAAGTAGACAGATTACGCTACCATAAAAGTAATCTGAACATTATCCAAAAGTTATCAGATTGTTATGGCCTAAAAGTCATCTAAATGTAATCTAAAAGTAATCAGATTACATTATCATATTTGTGTAATCTATGATACTGACTACACATTATGTAGTGTAACGTACTATTCATAAGTAATCCACAAGCTGTTTATGAAGTACTGTAAATACAGTCAGTAAATGTGCACTAATGAAGACATCATCTCAGTAATATCATCACCATAACACACACACACATACACACACACACACACACACACACACACACACACACACACACACACACACACACACACACACACACACACACACACACACACCTGTTGGCGTGACTGCTGTGCTGAGAGATTTGCGCTGGAGGACCCGGACAGATGGCGGAGAGCAGATTTCAGCTCTGATTGGAAGTAACACGCCTTTACCATGAGCCGTATCTTTTTACGCCGTGCGTTTATGAGCTCCATATGGCCGCGGCACGGCTAATCTGAAGACTGATTTTACACTACAAACACGCAGCTCTTATGAGCTCCAGTAATGAAGTAAACGTGCCGTTAACTGTCAGGAAATTACACAGCTTTTTACTTGTTAACCAGCCTGACGCACGCTTTACACACAGCAGATGCGCAGAAACACACACTCCTCCAGCAGAAACACACACTCAAGCAAAAACACACACTCCACACAATTATTTCTCATGTGGTGTTTAACTGAGAGAAGATTTCTAATCATAATAGTGTTAATAACTCATCTCTAATAACTGATTTATTTTATATTTGCCATGATGACAGCACATAATATTAGACTGGATATTCTTCAAGACACTAATATTCAGCTTAAAGTGACATTTAAAGGCTTCACTAGGGTAATTAGAAGTAGTAGACTATCGAAAAAAATGTGGTCACACTTTACAATAAGGCTCATTAGTTAATGTTAATTAATAGTTAATGTTAATTAATGCATTTACTAACATGAACAAATAATGAGCAATACATCTACTACTGTATTTGTTCATGTTAGTTAACGTTAGTTAATGAAAATACAGTAGTTCATTGTTAGTTCATGTTAACTCATGGTGCATTATCTAATGTTAACAAGCATGGACTTGGATGTTATTAATGCATTAGTAAATGTTCAATTATGATTAATAAATGCTGTACATGTGTGTTCAAGATAAGTTCATGTTAGTAAATGCATTAACTAAAGAACCTTATTGTAAAGTGTTACCAAAAATGTATAGCTTAAAGGGGCTAATAATATTGCTTATATAAAACTGCTTTTATTCTAGCTGAAATAAAACAAATAAGACTTTCTCCAGAAGAACAAATATTATCAGATATACTGTGAACATTTCATAAATCTGTTAAACATCATTTGGGAAACATAAAAAAAAAAATTTAATTAAAATCCCAAGGGGGGCTAATAATTCTGACTTCAACTATATATATTATATATATATATATATATATATATATATATATATATATATATATATATATATATATATATATATATATATATATATATATACAGTAAATTTTATTTAATTAACACCAACTACAACTGTAAAGTATGCCATAGACTATCATTGCAAAGTGCACTATTTTAAGCCCTTTCAAATATTTATTAGCTTGAAATTGTTCAACAGACTGGTTAAAATTAAAATAATTGAAATTAATAATTGCACAATCCTGCATTTACAGACGGCTGCTGTTCCTACATGTGGATTGATTGCATAAACGTATTACTAATAATAGAAATAAACAATGCATATCTAACTTTGGTCTTTAATAGAAAAGCTATATTCCATATTTTAGTTAGACCCTTTTAGTTATTTTTTAGTTACATAAATAAATGTATACAACAAATTAAATTAATAAAACTAAACAAGTTATTAAATGACACTTAAATTAAACCAAATGTATTTCAGTCAACTAAATCTCGAGTAGATTTAGTTAACTAAAAGTCTTATGAAGGGCGTCACGGTAGTGCAGAGGGTAGCCTGATCACCTCACAGTAAGAAGGTCTCTGGTTTGAGTCCCAGCCGGGTCAGTTGGTGTTTCTGTGTGGAGTTTGCATGTTCTCCCCATGTTGGTGTGGGTTTCCTCCGGGTGCTCCGGTTTCCACCACAGTCCAAACACATGCGCTATAGGGGAACTGATCAACTACATTGGTCATAGTTTATGAGTGTGAATGCAAGAGTGTATGGGTGTTTCCCAATGTTGGGTTCAAATCAAAACTTGCTGTCAAAATTAACTTTGGTATATACTGCATATATACACACACACACGTGCATGCACATTAACACACACTTCAGCATGCTCACAGACGGATATTAAAAGTGTGTGTCCTACAGGTGGTTTGTCAAGCCCACTCACCTGTGTGAGGCACACTCAAAACTGCACAATATTTTCTCAGAAATATGGAGTGTTTATAAGAAAGTGTCTGTTGTAAATAAAAAAGTAGTGTCTCTTTACATACAAACAACCAAAGAACCCCTAAATCGATCACCTTATTTACTTTTTAAGCGGTGTCTGTCTGTAATGCACTGTGTGTATGTGAGAGAGTAATTAACTGATCACTCTGAGATTAACACGTCTGGGGAAAGCTTAATAACTTTGTCTTGCTTGTATTGATATGAACTCTCCCTCCCTCCGGTGACCCCGCGGCTTCAGTTTTCCGGGGGTGTTTTCCGGGGGACTCCGGCTGGAAGTGTGTGTTCATTAGTGATATCCAGCTCATTTTCTCAGTCTCACACATGACTGCGCTCGTTGTGCCGCGGTTGTTAATTCTGCTCAGCTGTAGATGAGCGTCCCGAAGCAGGAACAATGTCTAATCTCTGCTCCGTAGCTTTGAACTGGCTGAAAAACAAGCTCAACAGGCCGATTCTCACACTGCCAATGCGGAGACAAAGACGTCCCACCGAGAGCTCGTCAACTGCAGGACGGAGGATTAATTAGCTCAGGTTGTTCAGAGATGCACACACACACACACACACACTGTCCCATCACACACTCACAGACGGGACATTAATGGACACTCATTATTATTCCTCACGCACCCACTGTACTGTTTACTTTCACAGCCTGTCATTAAAAACATGTTTTCCTCCTTTAATTTTTTAACCATGGCTGCTTCTGGGCTTTTCTCTTTTGCCTGGTTTTATTCACACACAGAAGCTGTGTTCGAAACCGCTCACTCGTTCACTAATCACTGCACTTAGCAGTGTGAGGCAGTTGAGTGGATATCTGGAAAGAGGGAATGAAAAGTAGTGTGCAAATTCAAGCAGTGAGTTTATCAGGCATGGACAATATTGTACACGTATATACACATGCACATGTACGAAAACACACGTCCTCTCTCGTTCATTTGTGCTATATGTTTAGGATTCAGCAATAATACAGTAGATTAATTATGTGATAACTCTGTTACTGTGATATTTTGGTGAATTTATTATTCACTTTTTGACTCTGTAATCATCAACCCTGGTAATGTTAACTCTGTATTTGTCAACTTTGTTAACTTCAACTCTGATAATGTCAACTCTGTTAACATCAACTAAAATCGTCAATCGGCAAAGCAGAGGCGCAGTAGGTAGTGCTGTCGCCTCACAGCAGGAAGGTTGCTGGGTCGCAAGTTCAAGCCTCGGCTCAGTTGGTGTTTCTGTGTGGAGTTTGCATGTTCTCCCTGCTTTCGCATGGGTTTCCTCCGGGTGCTCCGGTTTCCCCCACAGTCCAAACACATGCGCTATAGGTGAATTGGGTAGGCTAAACTGTCCGTAGTGTATGGGTGTGTGTGTGTGAATGTGTGTGTGGATGTTTCCCAGAGATGGGTTGTGGCTCGAAGGACATCCACTGCGTAAAAACTTGCTGGATAAGTTGGCGGTTCATTCAGCTGTGGCGACCCCGGATTAATAAAGGGACTAAGCCGACAAGAAAATTAATGAATGGAAAATCGTCAACTCTGTTATCGTCAACTCTGTAATCGTCAACTCTGTTAACATCAACCCTGTAATCGTCAACTCTGTTACTGTCAACTCTGTTGTTGTCAACTACTAATGTCAACTCTGTTACCTTCAACCTTTTTTATGTCAACTCTATTAACGTCAACTGTTATCATCAACTCTGCAAACGTCAACTCTGCACTGAAAAAAATTATTCAAAGATAATTTCTTGGATTTACTTTATTTTTACGTTAAGTGGTTGTAAACAATTTATTTGGGCTGAATTTAAACAAAAAAATTTAGTTGAACATTATTAAACTTAATTAGTTTAAATTCAGCACAAATAAATGGTTTGCAACATTTCTGCATGCAACACTTTTTTTCAGTGTGTTAACATCAACTCTCCTAACTTCAACTCTGATATCGTCAACTCTGTTATTGTCAACTCTGATATCGTCAACTCTGTTATTGTCAACTCTGATATCGTCAACTCTGTTATTGTCAACTGTTAACGTCGACTCTGTTAACGTTAACACTGTTACCGTTAACTCGGTTACTGTGAACTCTGTTATAGTCAACTCTGTTACCGTCAACTCTATTACCTTTAACTTGGTTACTCTCAACTCTGTTATCGTCAACTGTTAACGTCGACTCTATTAACGTTAACTCTATTACTGTCAACTCTGATATCGTCAACTCTGATATCGTCAACTCTGTTACCGTTAACTCGGTTATTGTCAACTGTTAACGTCGACTCTGTTAATGTTAACACTGTTACCGTTAACTCGGTTACTGTGAACTCTGTTATCGTCAACTGTTAACGTCGACTCTGTTAATGTTAACTTTGTTACCGTTAACTCGGTTACTATCAACTCTGTTATCGTCAACTGTTAACGTCAACTCTGTTAACACCAACTCCTTTAATATTAAGTCTTTTAACCTCAACTTTGTTAAAGTCAACTCTGTTATAGTCAACTATGTTAACATCTGTTAATAAGTTGAACGGCTATTAGTAACGGAATCAAATATTATTTATAACATTATAAGCATTCTGTACTGCATCTCGATCTTCTAGTATCTCAATTTTAGAACTTTTTGGAAGTTTTCTTGTTTGAAATGTATTTTAAGAGTCATTGTATCTTGATTCATTAACTTTTTTGATAGTTCTGTCAGTGTTGGCGAACTCAGAGTAACTGCGGCTCAGATCGGTCTCTAGTCTGGAATGATAAGCGCCAGATCTGACGCTCCTGCATGTATTTTTACAGTGAATAAAATCAATCTCTGCACAGTTACGGCTCTTGGCAGCGGCTCACCCTCTCATTTGTGCCGGTTCACTGCACCGGTTCGTCTTTGTTTCGTTTAATTGTCATTCCAGAGAACATTCCCCACTCGCCCCGATTGGTTCACGATGCTCGACCTGGGAAAAAGAGAGAGAGAGAAAGCAGACGAGTCTATTATTAGCTCAGCATTTGCCATGAGTTAGTCAAGTTAAGTTGAAGAAGTGTTTAAAGAGTTTTAGAGCAGTGTTTCAGTCTCGCAAACCAGAGCAATGATTCACCGATTCTCCACATTCCTGAACACTGCGCTCACACTCACAGAGATTTATTACAAACTCAGCTAAAGTTCTACATTTATGTGTTTAAAATACGGTAGTGTCCAAACATCAGCCATGTGATCAAGCACATGCACAACCTTTATTGTTATTGTTTAAAATGATATACAGTTGACTCATTTCACAATTTACCCTTGAGGCATAATGCATAAAGAAACCAACACAGGGGCAAGAATCAATCTTTGAGGGACATTTAACACACTATGAAAACCATTAAGAAATCAAACTAATCTTACTGTATTTGGTGTTTTGTTACACAGATTTAATAAATTATGCAAATAAGTGATTGTGACATGTTTAACTAAAGACTAGCAGAGATCAAACAGAACAAACCAGCCACCATAAACGCTCATGAACTCGCGGTTCAATCGGAACTGACAGTCTAAACGCCCGTCGGATGTCTTTGAGATGTTTTGGCGGAGAGCAGCACATTGAGCAGATATTTGTGGGATGCTGGAGAGCGAGGATGGTGGAGCGAGCACACACTGACCTCAGAACTGTGACTGCAGACACGCCAATGTGGAAGTGCATTCATTCATGTCTACAGTAGAGAACAAAAACATGCCGTGCCAATCCCTGCCGGACAGAACACGCCATACAATCACGCATGGGTTCGGGATGTCTGTGATCTTCTGAAATGAGGAAGCGTGCAGAAAATTGTTGTGTGAACAGGCCACAGAAACCACATTCAGCTCAAGACTGCGAAATATTTATTCTACCATATGATAACAAAGAGAACAAAAACAACTGCTTGTCATAAATACATACAGGTGATTCTGAACTTGTGGGTTCTGTTTTCTTTAAAGACAGAGTTTTGAATTATAAAAAAAAATTATTCATTCCTGGAGTAGAGCTGCTGCACTTCCACATCGAGAAAAGTCAACTGAGATTGCTCAGGTATCTGTTTCGTCCTCCTGGACGCCTACCTAAGAAGCTTCTCTCCTACTCTGTTAAAGTCAACTCTTACTGTCAACTCTGTTAGTCAACTCTGTTAACGTCAACTCTTATTGTCAACTCTGTTAGTCAACTCTGTTACCATCAACTCTTTTTGTCAACTCTGTAACCGTCAACTCTTATTGTCAACTCAGTTAGTCAACCCTGTTAACGTCAACTCTCTTACCATCAACTTTTTAACTGTCAACTCTTATTGTCAACTCTGTTAGTCAACTCTGTTAACGTCAACTTTTATTGTCAACTCTGTTACTATCAACTCTTTTTGTCAACTCTGTTAACGTCAACTCTTATTGTCAACTCAGTTAGTCAACCCTGTTAACGTCAACTCTGTTACCATCAACTTTTTAACTGTCAACTCTTATTGTTAACTCTGTTAGTCAACTCTGTTAACGTCAACTCTTATTGTCAACTCTGTTACTATCAACTCTTTTTGTCAACTCTGTTAACGTCAACTCTTATTGTCAACTCAGTTAGTCAACTCTGTTAACATCAACTTTGTTACCATCAACTTTTTAACTGTCAACTCTTTTTGTCAACTCTGTTAGTCAACTCTGTTAACGTCAACTCTTATTGTCAACTCTGTTACTATCAACTCTTTTTGTCAACTCTGTTAACGTCAACTCTTATTGTCAACTCAGTTAGTCAACCCTGTTAACGTCAACTCTGTTACCATCAACTTTTTAACTGTCAACTCTTATTGTTAACTCTGTTAGTAAACTCTGTTACCGTCAACTCCTATTGTCAACTTTGTTAGTCAACCCTGTTAACATCAACTCTGTTACCATCAACTTTGTAACTGTCAACTCTTATTGTCAACTCCTATTGTCAACTCTTTAACGGTCAACACTGTTAACGTCAACTCTGTTAGAGTCAACTTCGTTAATGCCAACTCTATTACCGTCTATTATTGTTAACTTTGTTACCATCAACTCTGTTAGTCAACTCTTATTGTCAACTCTGTTATCATCAACTCTGTTACTGTAAATTCTGTTATCGTCAACTCTATTACTGTCAATTCTGGTACAGTTAACTCTGGTGCTGTCAACTCTGTTATCACAAACTTTATTTCTGTCAACTCTGTTATGGTCAACTCTCTTAGCGTCAACTTTTTTACTATTAACTGTCACTGTCAACTCTGTTCATGTCAACTCTGTTACTGTCAACTCTGTTATCATCAATTATTTTACCGTCAACTCTTTATTGTCAACTCTGTTAGTGTCAACACTTATTGTCAACTCTGTTACGGTGAATTCTGTAACTGTCGACTCTGTTACCGTTAACTCGCTTACTGTAAACTCTGTTAATGTCAACTCTGTTATCGTCAATTCTGTTAATGTCAACTCAGTTAACGTCAATGCTTTTAACGTCAGCTCTGTTAACTTCAACTCTTATTGTCAACTCTGTTAATGTCAACTCTGTTATCCTCAACTCTGATAATGTCAACTCAGTAAACGTCAAGTCTGTTATTGGTAATTCTGTTAAAATTCTGAAAACGTCAACTCAATATTTGTCAACTGTTAATGTCAACTCTGTTATTATCAACTGTGCTATCGTCAACTCTGTTAGTCAATTGAATTCAGAATGAAATGTTCTCGATCACATTTTGCATTGTTTTACATTAATAATGGACTCAGTTTTCTGATCAAAATATGCCGTGCCAATTCCTGCTGCACAGAATAACACGCCATAGAAACACAGATCGGTTCAGGATGTTTGTGATTTCTGAAATGAGAAACCGTGCAGAAGATTGTTGTGTGAACAGGCCACAGAAACCTCATTCAGCTCAAGACTGCGAAACATCCCGACCCGACCGCGGGAGGATGAATAATAGAGAGAGTCTTCAAACATTAGTTGAGCTCAATTATTAAGCGCGGCCTTGAACGCTCATATTCATATTCTCTCGTGTTTTTGTGGCGCCTTAAAAGAAAATAAACAAGCGTCGTGAATCCGGAGCGTGACCCAGATGGAGATGAGCCGCTTCCCTGCGGACGCGCCGGCCGTAAAACACACATCTGAGGACACTTTGAAGATCACTTCATTCACATCAATATTCCAAGGACACACATATCAGAAAATCACACCATAAAGCCGATCAAAACCACACTCAAACGTGAACGTGTGGATCATGGCCATAGTACATTTCTTTAAATCATATAATAAAGGGATACTAGTGTGTATTTTAGTACCATTCATGATATTTCCACAAACTATCACAGTCGTTTCTCTCGATTTACTCAGTAGATTCTTGTGTGTTTTCTATAAATATGCTGTGCATTAGATTTCAGCTCAACACAGTTGTATTTCTCAATGCAGCCAGTGTTTGTGAGGATAAACAGCACGAGGACACAGTGTTTCTATCAATAAAAAGACATCAAAAGTGCTCATTATCATCATTAAATCAAATGTTAATCAGCTCTGAGAAGGAGATGCTCCAATCCCACAAGAGCAAATTTACAGACTGCAGTTTTCCTCCAGGAGCAAATTTAGCCTGTTTTCATCTGCTTTAAACAATTACAGCCACACACACACAACTAACCAGTCCTTTTGAAGCTCGTTAAAATCAGGAACTAATTAATATGAACAGCTGAGTCTGAGCATTCCTGTGTGTGTGTGTGTGTGTGTGTGTGTGTGTGTGTGTGTGTGTGTGTGTGTGTTATACTTTTATTTCAGCCTCACATCAACACAAACACACACATTATTTTAGATGCTAATTGAGCACTGCAGTGATGTTTATCCAACTAAAACCCTGCACTATTTTCTCGTAGACTGTTGGATTATTGCTGTAAATAAGCTCTTTTTTTATCAGCACTGCGCTTTTGTTGCTTAATGCACTGGGCAAGTGAAAACACATAAAAAAAATAATATTTACAATAACCGCTAAAGCCCCCACCGTCAGACTTCAACATTACTTTGTGTGTTTATGTAATCAGATTTTCCTGAAAGCTCGAGTTTGAATAGTCTGATTATACAGAGACCCTTTTTTGGTTGCCTGAATGTTCTGACAACGTTTGTTTTTGGTTTTCAGCACATTCCCAAAAGATCCGCTCTTAAAATAACAACTCAACCGAAAATAAATGATATTTTCTGTTAATATACAATGTAGTAAACAGTAGGTGATGTTATTTCTTCAGTGGAATATTAAAGATTTTTACAAGTGTGTGTGTGTGTGTGTGTGTTCATGTAATGACATTAACATGTCAGAAATCAGAGAAACAGCAGTGAGGATTTAATATGCTGTGTGTCTTATTCAACTCACTCGCAGAGCCATCAAAATACACCTTTGTTTGTTGCCAATAATCGCCCTCTAGTGGACAAAAATACACACTGTGTCTTTAAAGCTGTCAGTATTTGTATTAAAAATAAGTGCAGTTATTCAACGCCTATAAAAACTAGATGTGGCAACCGAAAAAAGCTCAGAGCTCAGACAGGAATTTATTCAATGACATGATTTTAAATAAGTTTTCTTTCAAAGATTTTTAAGGTTTATTTTCTGAACTTGACATACATCATTGAAATACACATTTGTTTGTTGTGAATTAACGCCCTCTAGGGGCCAAAATAACATGCTATGCCTTTAGTGCAGTCAGTATTAGTATTAAATACAATGTCCTCATATCTTATATTAATTAGATCTGGCAACACAGAAAAACAGAACCTGCTTCAGCGCCCTCTAGAGCTCAGGGATATGAATTCCATGACATGATTTTTCATTCATAGAATTTCTGGGTTTAATTTTGAACATGAATTACATCGTCTAAATATGACTGTGTTGCCAATAAACGCCTTCTAGTGGACAAAAATACTTATCGTACCTTTAATGCTGTCAGTATTTGTATTAAAAACAAGTGCAATTACTCAATGCTTATAATTACTAGATCTGGCAACAGAGAAACGCAGAGGCTGTAGCAGTGCCCTCAAGAGCTCAGAGACATCAATTTATTCTACAACATCATTATAATTACATTTTCAAAGAATTTCAAGGTTTATTTCTTAACATGAAATACGTCATGAAAATAAGCTGCTGTTTGTTGTGAATAAACGCCCTCTAGTGGACAAATTTACATACAAGTTCAGTGATGCAACGATTATATATATCTAGATCTGGCAACACAAAAGAACAAAGGCTGCAGCAGCGCCCTCTAGAGCTCAGGGATATTAATTAATTCCACAACATAAATTTAAATAGGTTTTCAATCATAGATTTCAAGGTTTTTTGAACATGAAATACATCATCTAAATATGTCTTTGTTTGTTGTAAATAAACGGCAATTAATAAAGTGCAATTCATCAATGCTTATAATAACTACATCTGGCAACACAGAAGAACAAAGGCTGCAGCAGCGCCCTCTAGAGCTCAGAGATAAGAATTGATTCCACAACATGACTATCAATCAGTTTTTATTCATACAATTTCAAGGTTATTTTTGAACATGAAATACATAATCTAAATATGTCTTTGTTTGTTGTGATTAAACGCCCTCTAGTGAACAAAATGGCATAGTGTTCCTTTCCTAAGATCTATAAATCCAGCCTAATGGCTGATCAGCAGAACGATCTTCAGTGTGCTAATGAGTGTGTGATGTGTGTGAGTGAATCCAGCGTGACCGATCCACTGGAGTGTGTTTCCCTGAATAAACCTGATGTAAGCCTGATAAAAGAACACAAAGCCGCGGCCGTACAGAGAAACACACTGCGCTTCACATACACACGCGGCGTCCTGCTGGGATCATCTCACATCACCACTAACACACACAGACAGCACAACTAATGAGAGCACACCGTTCTGCACAAAACCCGCATGAGTTACAGGAATTATTTCACTCTCTTTCTGACCCGCAGATGATTCACAGGGACTCAGCTCAGCCAGAAGTTGAAAAAGACATATACTCTGCATATATCTGATTTGAATGGTGCAGATAGCCTATTGTGAAATATTATTGCTATTCAATATAACTATATAATATATAGCAAATATATAGCAAATTTTGTATTGGGGGGGTGTCTGGCGCTGTGGTGGAGGTTACTAAAGTTTAAGTCCCAAGAAGGTCTCTGGTTTGAGTCCCGGCTGGGTCAGTTGGTGTTTCTGTGTGGAGTTTGCATGTTCTCCCCGTGTTGGCGTGGGTTTCCTCCGGGTGCTCTGGTTTCCCCCACAGTCCAAACACATGCACTATAGGGGAACTGATCAACTAAATTGGCCATAGTGTACGAGTGTGAATAAGTGTGTATGGGTTTTTCCCAGTACTGGGTTGCAGCTGGAAGGGCATCCGCTGCGTAAAACATATGCTGGATAAGTTGGCGGTTCATTCCACTGTGGCAACCTCTGATTAATAAAGGGACTAAGCCAAAAAGAAAATGAATAATTGAATGAATGAATGAATGAATTAATTAATTAATTATACATGGATCTATACAGCTGTGAGGTATAATGGTATTTTCAGCATCATTAGTCCAGTCTACAGTTTCTCATGATCCATCAGAAATATTTTTGCTTATTGCTAGTGTTTCAACACATTTTTTGATATTCAGACTGAACTGATTTTCAGACGATGAGCCGGCTGAATGTGTAAAATCCCTCCCTAACACTAGATGGCGTTTAATAAAAAACAGAAATGCGCAACTTTACGCTTTGAAAAAGACTCACGCTCAGAATTATTTATATTAATGACCAAATCTGCCATTATATTGTCTCAGGGCTAAAGTAGATCCAGGAGGTTGTTATCTCAGAATAAAGCCTGACAGGTTTACACATTTTCTAATAATTCAACGGCCCAGATTGCATGTCTACATCCACAGTTCAGATGTTGTATTTGAGAGTGCATTAGTCAGGTGTGTGTCCTCCTCAAGTGTCTCCTGTGTGTAGCGCCAGTGTCCTCCACATCTCCTCCTCCTCCTCCTGTTGTGATTTCTGACTGTTGTAGTTGTGAAATATCTAATCATTCAGCAGCGATACGAAGTCGCTCTAAACATGCCGGAACTACTTTATCTGTGCATTTATTTGACAATAACCAAACACCTTAGAGTGATGATCGTTAAGCATTGTACAGCCTATCCCATAAGCATAAGCATATCTATACTGTACATTCAGCTCTGCCCGGTGTCGTGTTCCTGTGCGTTTGACAGCCTTAAATAAGCAAATATGAGCCGTCCTGCGTCTCTATTTAAAATCTCCATGTTGAAAAGCGGCATTGGGAGTGAGTCGGGTTTCACACAACTGTTGAATTGTCTTTTTTAACAGGTGTAAAGCTCAGTAAATATAGAGCCGCACTGAGGTGAAAACAACTGACCTCCAGAAATATCGTTTAAGCGTCGCGATGGCCATGAGGGACAGACACACACGCTGCATTAGAGCTGAAACACAACACGGACTGCAGGAACACCACATTAAACTCTTATAGAGACTAACAACAGGCTCCAAATGAAAAGCTTAAAGTCTCCATGGGCTATCTGGGTCATTAGTGGTCTCGTGTGTGTGTAATGACTGTAAACTGTTGTCTTTGTCCTACAGTAATATGTCTCTCATATTTCAGGTCATTCATTTATTCTCCTTCGCTTATCCAGAGGCAAAGTAAAGCCACCCATGTGTCCTTTTCCCTCAGAAACATCCTACAGCTCCTCCTAGAGGATCCCGAGGCTTATAACATGCTTTTGTTTGTTGCTAATATACACCCTCTAGTGGCCAAATTACATACTGTGCCCGGGACCGTCCCGCTTTTAGGGCACGGGTACTTTTGCATGTTCACATATCAAATTTGAAGCTCTATGAATGAATGAATGAATTTAAAATCGTTTTGTGGAATAAATGCATGTCTCTGAGCTCTAAAGCAGGGGTTTAGAGCAACACAGTGCCGACAAAGAGAAAGAGAATGCAAAAGTACTCTATATGAGATCACACTTCATTGTGAGTTAGTCCATTAAGATCACCATGAAATCAGAATGTGCTCTACTTATTTTAAATGTATGCAGTAGTTGTTATAAATCATGCATCTGCGCACTGCATTGTTTTTAAAAAATATTTTTGCCCTCAAACAACTTTTCTTCACTTCCTAGTCACATGGAAATCCTTTAGAGTGTGGCTATCAGTCATTTAGGGTGGGGTTATCAGCAATTTGGGGAGGAGCTATCAGTACTTTAGTGCAGGGCTATCAGTACTTTAGTGCAGGGCTATCAGTACTTTAGTGCAGGGCTATCAGTACTTTAGGACGGGACTATCAGTAGTTTAGGACGCAAAAAAGTGTTGCATACAGAACTGTTGCAAACAGTTTATTTGTGTTGAATTGAAACAAATAAATTAAATTTAATAATGTTCAACTTAATTTGTTTGTTTAAATTCAGCCCAAATAAACTGTTTGCAACCACTTAATGTAAAAACATTGAGTAAATCCAAGGAATCATCTTTGGATAAGTTTTTCAGGGTATCAGCACTTTAGGGTGAGACTATCAGTACTTTAGGGTGAGACTATTAGTAATTAATAGAGAGACTATCAGTACTTTACGGTGGGACTATCAGTATTTTAGTGTTGGACTATCAATACTTTAGAGAGGGGCTATCTACTTTAGGGCGAGACTATTAATACTTTAGGGTGGGACTATCAGTACTTCAGGGAGGGGCTATATGTACTTTAGGGTGGGACTATAAGTAGTTTAGGGCAGGGCTATTAGTACTTCAGGGAGGGGCTACTGTACTTTAAGATGGGACTATCAGCACTTTAGGGTGAGATTATCAGTACTTTAGGACGGGACTATCAGTAGTTTAGGGTGGGACCATCAGTACTTTCGGCAGGGACTATCAGTACTTTGGGGAGGGGCTATTTACATTAGGACGGGACTATCAGTAGTTTAGGACGAGACTATCAGTAGTTTAGGATGGGACTATCAGTATTTTCGGCAGGGACTATCAGTACTTTGGGGAGGGGCTATTTACATTAGGGTGGGACTATCAGTATTTTAGGGTGAGGCTATCTGTACTTTACGGTGGGATTATACAATTAGGGCGGGGCTAAAGTAATTTAGGGCGGGGCTATCTGTACTTTAGAGAGGAACTATCAGTACTTTGCGGGAACATCACAGCTCTGAATTTGTCCTTTCGTCCATCTTCCTTCATTTTGTTGGCGATGACCGTCTTTTAACAATCCAATCGATTCTCAAAGGACAAAATCACACACCACCTAACTTTTTTTTGCAGATTTGAAGAGGATTTACATCACATTAGTGGAAAAAATGACAATCTCAAAGTTTCAGGGCGACTTTAAGAGTTAATGTCCATATCTGTGCACATCGCAGAAACTGAAACATTTTGTTTTCTGCAAGGGTATGACCCAGGTATGAACACCGACACCACAATCAGCATCTGCTGGCACTGCTTAACTACATATTTACAATGAGGCGGAGGCGGTGGTATAATGTGCTGTATTTGTTTATTTTAGTTTGTTGTCTTCATATAGATGTCATTTGATGTACATATTTAACAACACCCACCAACCAAAATATATGGCATAACCCAGGATTGGACTGACCGGATCATCTGAGCATTTGTGTGGTTGAAACTTATTGGCTCGAGACTTCCGCTCTTTTTCAGGTCTGTCCTGCACTTTTTACAATAATTATCTTTCCAAAGCAACTCTCTCAGTTATTATTGGCACTGTTAACTCTTGTCATGCGTGTGCATATGTGTGAGTGCGTGTATGTGTGTGCGCATGCATGCGTCTGGCCAGAGCAGTGGAAAGGCACAGCAGAGATGTGACACGTGTGAAATGAGTCTGCCTGAATCTGCGCTGCCAGAGAGAGAGAAACAGAGTTACTACAACCATGTGCAGTGGCTTCAGTCCAGCGCTCTGTGTGTGTGTGTGTGTGTGTGTGTGTGTGTGTGTGTGTGTGTGTGTGTGTGTGTGTGTGTGTGTGTGTGTGTGTGTGTGTGTGTGTGTGTGTGTAGCATTAGTGCTGGCTAACTTTGCATAGTTCTCTTCAGATTTATTTATTCTGCTCTGAACTACGGCATTGTGGGTTTGCACTGACACACACTCAGAATCATACACACACACACGCACACACTGTCACACACACTAATTTTTACAGTGTTTTTTTTTACAGGATGCTGAGAGGACAGGCAAGCTACACACACACACTCACAGACAGAGACACACACTGATTATTGCAGTTATGTTTACAGGACTCAATAGTGTGACCTGCAGCACACACACACACACACACACACACACACACACACACACACACACAGAACTGCAGTGGACGTGTGTGTGTGCTGGAGAGCGGCTGCAGATTCCTCTGATATACCCAGAGCTGCTCCTCATAGTCTGGCATCTGTCCACAAACCACATGAAACTGAGCCTCTGCTGCGCGACCGAGACTTGCTGAGTCCACACACACGCACACACACACTCCTGGCAGATCGAAACGAGACAGTTAAGAATCACTCGGCGGATGCATTTATATCCAGAGTGACCCAGAACAGCTCATTCATACAGCAGGAAGAAGAAGATTATTCAAGTGTGCTATTTAAACTGAAACAACACAGAATATACTTGAGTTCAGCTTTTAAGAGCTTCTCTGAGATACACTTAAAGGTGCAGTGTGTAAGTTTGACACCCGGTGGCTGAGCTAGGTATTGCACTCCTGGTTCAATACAAATGCAAGCGCAGGTTGCCAGATTGACGACACCAGCAGCAGTGTGCCTAAAGACTGATTTAAACAGTGTTATAAAGAAAAGCAACGGCACATGATAGAAGAAATGTTCTCCATATTAAAAGGAGTTGAAACTGATATATTAGAAACGGCTTCTGCTTCTCACAGCTGAGCAGTAGAAAACTGACAGTGATCAGCTCAGCTACAGCTCATGTGCTTTACTCAGTGTTAAATGCTAATGTGAGTTTTACATGACATTTATTCCTGTACTACTGACAGCAGCAGCAGATAGTTCAGCTCAGATCTGGAGAATATATTGTGCTGGAGTGCAGTGAGTGCACTATTGTGTGCTTCTGAATGGCTGTGTTTACATTTCTGTCCTGTTTCGTCTGCTGCAAACAGTCAAACTGCTCATCACTGGGTATCTCATCATGTATCGTGTTGTTAGGACACGGGATTACAATGTGATCATCTAATGTTTATACTCATAATATTTATATTATTTGCTCATTAATAACCTCATGTGGAACTCTGAATCTGTGTCTCATTTCAGAGTCTGCTACTGTCCACCAGAGGGCACATTTCAGTCACAGACGCACACTCTGAGAGCCTTGATCACTGAATAAATGAAATACACTGTTTTCTACCATCTGGCAACCCGGGCTGCTGAAATATAATATAACTGGCATTGGGCGGGTTAACACACACGGCACATAACACACATGTTCAAAGCAGAATATCTGACTTCTGCATTGAGTTTCAGATATTCAGATATGTTCACTGTGCATGTTTCTGAATATCTGCTCACACATGACGCTGTTAATATGATGCAGAAGACTCAATTCTCTACTAAAAAGTCAACATTCTACTTATTGTCCACTTTGTCTAAAATAACAAACTATTCCCAGTGTAAAAAATCCCAAATACACCTGCAGTATATATGACCAAGTAGACATGTTTACCTGTTGACTATAAAGTAGACATGTTCACTTGTTAAATAAATAGTAGACAAGGAAACATGTTGACTATTTAGTAGACAAGTTCACCTGTTGACTATTCAGGAGACATGTTCACCTGTTGACTAACTAGTAGACAAGTTCACCTGTTGACTAATTAGTGAACAAGTTCAACTGTTGACTATTCAGGAGACATGTTCACCTGTTGACTAACTAGTAGACAAGTTCACCTATTGACTATATAGTAGACATGTTCACCTGTTGAATAATTAAATAGTAGGTTACATGTTGACTATATAGTAGACAAGTTCACCTGTTTACTATAAAGTAGACAAGTTCAGCTACTGACTATAAACAAGTTTATCTGTTGACTAAATAGCAGAGAAGTTCACTTGTTGAATAAAAAGTAGACAAGTTTACATGATGGCTATATAGCAGACAGGTTCACTTGTTAAATATATAGTCGACAAGGAAACATGTTGACTAATTAGTAAACAAGTTCAACTGTTGACTATATAGTAGACAAGTTTACCTGCTGAATAAACAATAGACAATTTTAGTCAACACACACACACATACACACACACACACACACACACACACACACACATCTGCTGGAGCCACATGTCGTGCTGCTTCTCCACTTACAGTCAGAGCAACAAATCTAATAAACTCAGGTCAGATCAGCTCCTGGAGACTGAGTGCGCGCGCAAACACACACACACACACACACACACACACACACACACACACACACACGCACACACACTACACTTAGTACAGCAGTCATTCATTCATTCATTCATTTTCCTTCAGCTTAGTCGCTTAATTATCAAGGATCGCCACAGTGGAATGAACCGCCAACTATTCCAGCACATGTTTTACACAGCGGATGCCCTTCTAGCTGCAACCCAATACTGGAAAACACCCACACACACTCATTCTCACACACACACTCATACACTACGGCCAATTTAGTTAATCAATTCCAACATAGGGAGAACATGCAACGCACCAGCGACCTTCTTACTGTGAGGCCACAGTGCAAACCACTGAGCCACCGTGCCGCCCACAGAAGTTAATAATGTAAAAATCCAAATATGCAAATGAGGAATATGTAAGTCCACATGTTTATTATTTCAGTTTTGCAGCAATATTGTGTCAGACTGACTACATTAACTGGACTTGAATTGTCAGCGCACCAATATCACATGATAAAAATATCTGTGTTGTCATCACAATCCAGCTCTCAGATGTGTGTTTGTTGTGAGGTTGCGTTGCTGAACTGATCGCTCAGGGTTACTCATCTGCTGAAAAGAACCTTGGAGAAACGTTTTGAGCAAATTCCCAATATTAAAAGCTACAGTAAATTAGAGTTAATCAATGACACATCACAGCAGAAAGAGCCGTCACACACACACACACACACACACACACCGCAGCAGATAGAGTCATCACACTCACATAAACACTCACAATCACACACACACACACATTCACAAACCACCACATCCATCAATGCTGGCCGGCTGTTCTCTTACGGGAAGCTTCTGGAAGGCTGAATGAGATGGCATACTGACATGCAGATGAAAACACGACTCCAGTTTCAGAAATACACACTCGCACAACAGGCGCACAATCACAGTTTATAAGCAGCCTGTAGAAACAGATCAGTGTGTAAAGCAGTAAAGTGAGCTGAACACACACTCACAGCAGAACTCTCCGTAACACTCATATACTGCTGAAACACCACACACACACACACACACACACACAGATGGACTGACAGATGGACAGATGTGTGTGTCCATGCATGCATTTGTTTGTGTGTGTGTAGCCTGAGGCCGAGCGACACACACACACCACTGGAGCTCATCTCTAATCTAATAAACACTGAACTCTGTGAACGCAAAACTCTTCCAGCTTCAGTGTCTTTCACACAGATCTTCACACACTGAGAGAGAAGGACAGAAAACAAGTCAAACGCATCCAAATAAGAGATCATCACAAAATAACACACTCGCCTTCTGCAACCATGAACACAACAAACCAAACAAACATTCAACCAGACACACACCTGCAAAACAACAACACGCCAACCATCCAACCGTGTGTGTGTGTGTGATTTAGACTTGTCTTATTTCACCACAGGAAGCAGAAATCCTGAATATTTCTCTTATAAACAGCATCAACAAGCCGTCTAAACAAAACCAGTGCAGGCAAATCTTCAACTATTCCTCTCAGAACGCTCTGGAAAACACAAGCTCAACACTTATATTCTTTTCTCCCGCTCATTTAAGTCTAAATCAAATGAGTTTTTCCCCAAACAAGCTAAATAATGTTGTTTTTCCTTTAGACATCAGAGTATTTTGCTTATTTTAAAGAAAAACATTTATTTTAAACAACACAATATTATCTGTTTGTCTGGAAAAGGCTTAACGTTTAAGCTCAACGTTTAAGAAAAAGGTTTCAGTGATTGTTTGGTGCATTTATGCTAGTTTTAATAATGTTTTTAGTACACTTTTCGGTAACACTTTACTTTAAGGATCAATTCTCATTATTGATAACCAGTGTCTTATTAACTGCTTATTATTAAGATATTAGATGTTTATTAACTTCTTATCCCAATCCAACACCAACACAATTAATACCTTAATAAATGTTAGTAGAAGATTAGGAGTTTATTAAGGCAGTCATAATAAATGTTTTTTAATAGTGAAAATTGTATCTTAAAATAAACTGGTGCGGCCAAAGTTTTTCATGAGTTCTAATATAATTCAGTAAATCAAGTACTAGTAAATAAAAAAACTACAATAATAATAAAACAATTAAATTATCATAATAATAATATTAATAATAAAAATTAAGAATAATAAAATTAACAGTAGTATTATTATTATTATTAATAATAATAATAATAATAATAATAATAATAATAATAATAATATGATGTCATTTTAATTTTGTGAATCAAGTTCCAGTAAATAAAAAGCTAAAATAAAAAATTGGAAGAAAAAAATAAAAAAAAATTAAAAATTGGAGTAAATAATAATAAGAAAATTATATAAAAAAAAAAAATAGTATTAATAATGATGATGATGATAATAATTAAAATAATAATAATAATAAAAATAAAAATCTAAATAATAATAATAATAAATCAATAAAACTAATAGTAGCAGTAATTATAATATAAATATAAATATTATTAGTAATAATAATAATAAATAGTATCAATAATGATAATAAAATAATAATATTAATAATAATATATAATAATAATCAATATAATAGTAATTAAGAATAATACAATTAGTAATTTTATTAATAATAATAATAATAATGATAAAATAATATTTATAATAATAATAGGGCATCACGGTGGCGCAGTGGGTAGCACAATCGCCTCATAGCAAGAAGGTTGCTGGTTCAAGCTTTGGCTGGGTCAGTTGGCGTTTCTGTGTGGAGTTTGCATGTTCTCCCTGTGCTCACTTGGGTTTCCTCCGGGTGCTCCGGTTTCCCCCACAGTCCAAACACATGCACTATAGAGGAACTGAATAAGCTAAATTGGCTGTTGTGTATGAGTGTGAATGTAAGAGTGTATGGGTGTTTCCCAGTGGTGGGTTGCGACTGAAAGGGCATGTGCTACGTAAAACATATGCTGAATAAGTTGCCGGTTCATTCTGCTGTGGCAAAACCAGAATATTAAAGAGATTAAGAAAATGAATGACTGAATGAATAATAATAATAATAATAATAATAATAATAATACATTAATATTACATTTTTAATATTTTATGAATATATATATATATATATATATATATATATATATATATATATATATATATATATATATATATATATATGTATTATATATTTTAATATTAATTAAAATTATGTTATTATAATTTAGTAAATTAAGTTCCAGTAAATAAAAAGCTATAAGAAATATTATATATATTAGTATATATATATAAATATATATTATTATATATATTATATATAATAATATATAGTATTATTAATTATAATAATACAAATACATTTTAATAATTCTAATAATGATCAAATAATAATAATAATAATAATGATAATCTTGTTTTTCATTTGATTAAGTACTATGATTACGGTTTTCAGTTTTTATCTAACTGAAACTGCTCTGTAATGAAGTTACTCTTCCTAAAGTGTCTTCTAGATGTGTTTATATTGAGCGTCACTATTTAGATCCTTCACTTCAATATTTACCCGGACGCAAACATGTGGACGAACATCTGGACAAA
>NC_141034.1:437500-495000 GCF_052040795.2 Danio rerio | reverse complement strand
TGTGTGCGTGTGTGTGTGTGTGTAGCTCTGAATCATGTGTGGATGTATCCGCAGATCAGAGAGCATCAGAAGAGTGTTGTCACTGTCGTCACACATGTTTCTAATGATGCTTTGTTTAATTGTTCAGTTTCTGGCTTTGGTTTCAGTCGTGAGGTAATGAAGGTCGACTCAGGACACACACTAGAGACTTTACTAGTGTGAGGAAACAAAGGAACGCTCTAACATAGAAAACCAAGATCACAGTCTATATATATGTATAGCAAGAAAAGGTGCAATATTTAGAAAAACTAAATTAAAATTCATTTAATGTTATGATTGTTTTCAATTTTTTATGCTCTAAATGTCCACTTTGACCAATCAATACTGGCCAAAACAATACAAATTGACTTTCAGCAGCAATAATGACCATAAAATAATAGTTCTGTTACATCAATGGCTTTACTTATATACATTCTGCTCTCCAGTACTGATGACACATCATAAACACTCCACTGTTATTATTTGATTGTAACTTCATGGCATGTAATGTGTATCTGTACATACACATTATCTGTATCTGTACAGTGTGTCCTGTAAATACAGTGTAATATTCCCAAACAGAAGAACCCTGGGGTGTGGAATCACGCTTGCATTTGGAAACAATCCCGTATCAGGCCTGTGAGTGATTGGCGTTGATACCATCACACATTCTTCAGAATAATGGCTGTAAACACAGTGTATCCCTCACAATGATGCTATCGCTGGCCTCATTACACAATAATTAGGATCAGCAGAGGACGGCCATGTCCACGCTAATGTTTCCATTTCAAAATGCACACTTTTCTCTCTGCTTTGGCCTTTTGTCCACACTCAGATGCTGTTTTTGAGTCTTCATTTGTATGAGCAGTGCAGGGACAAAAGCGGTTTCAGTCCACTCAGTGTGTATGATCAACTTGTGGATATGATTGAAAATAAGTGTTGATGCAGATCTACACTGAAACGACAAAAAAAAGCATTTTTTGCCTGATCTTTATTTATCTGCCGTTATCCAGATTTTAAAAATACTGTAGTGATTTTTAGTAGGGTGACATGGTGGCACAGTGGGTAGCACTATCACCTCACAGCAATATAACACAAGCGTGATAAACCCTACTTCTAACCCTCTAAAGTTGCTGAAAACTACAGTATTGGGTCATTTGTTTATGTTACTAGAGTTGCTGTGTTACCATAGCAACTGTAAAATCACCACAATAGATTAATTACTATAGTTCTTGAGTTACCATAGCAACTGTAGAATTACAACAGATTAATTACTATAGTGTTAGTGTTACCATAGCAACTGTAGAATTACCACACCAGAATAATTACTATAGTGTTTGCGTTACCATAGCAACTGTAGAATCACCACAACAAAATAATTGCTATAGTTCTTGAGTTACCATAGCAACTGTAGAATTACAACAGATTAGTTACTATAGTGTTAGTGTTACCATAGCAACTGTACAATTACCACAACAGTATAATTACTATAGTGTTTGCGTTACCATAGCAACTGTACAATCACCACAACAAAAAATTACTATAGTTCTTGAGTTACCATAGCAACTGTAAAATCACCACAACAGGTTAAATACTGTAGTCCTTGTGTTACCATAGCAACTGTAGTATCACCACAACAGACCAATTATTAATTCTTGTGTAACCATACCAACTTTAGAATTACCACAACATATTGGTTACTATGGTTTTTGAGTTACCATAGCAACAGAAAATAATTTCAATGCAAAAACAAGCATTTTCTTCCTCATTCTCAGATTATTTTGCTTGTTTTAAGGAAATTTTTCATTTTAATTTACAGTTTCTGTAATTAATACAATATTATTTTTACTTGTCTAGAAATGCTTCTTGATGTAAGAATTTGTAGAAATGTGGACTAGAAATAAGTCTAAGTAAGAGCAGTATTTATTTGCAGTCTCCATCTGCTTTAGCTCCGGCTGGATGTTTTTCTGTCAGGTCAGGAGTGAAACTCTCAGGTGTTTGCAGAAGTTTCTAATATCCTCCTTTGAGCAGAGTTCTCCAGGTGGCTTTAGTGCGTCTGCTGGCCTGCGATATGAACACATCCTCCTGTTAAAGACGTCCGGCTCCTGCAGAACTCTTTGATACTGAAGGGTCTTTCTGAACTCTCCGTGGTTTTACTGTAAGCAGCTTATGGGAGATTTGAAGTTCTGAAATCTGCACCTGTGTGCGCTCTGAAATCGATCCACTCCAGCCTGTCTTATTTTTAATAGTCCAATGCATTCAATATTTGAGCTGATGTGCTATAGCATGCAGATAAGGCTTAAATCAGCCAGAAATTTCCAGTGTAGGGCTTTAGATGAAGTGAGCAGTGAAAGTGAGCTCAGCTTCAGCTTCTGAAAGCCAGATATTGAAGAAACTCCATCAGTCAGCAAACTCAACTCAGAAACTGCTGACAAAATGAGGTGAACTATAACCAAACTTCTTTTCTTCCATTTAAGATGGCTTCCTTTACTACTTTACTTACTTTTTGATCCGGCACAAGGAGTTGTGGGTAGCAGTTATAGTATGTAAAAGATGTGTTAGTACATTTATGACGTTTTAAAAACAGAAACTGTAATGAAATCGAGTAGTTAAATTGAATAACGCCACAAATTATAGCAAGTTATATCATGTCCTTTTCCACTCTGTTACTTTGAGAATTTTGCTTCACAATCCAAAATAAATTAAACAATCCAGCCTCAGTGCCAATAGCTCCTCCCTTTAATCAGTAGCCTCTCCCATTCAATCATAGCTCCACCCCTTCCACTACATGAGCAACACTATGAGCCCTGAATGCATGTAGTGTTTAATATTCCACACTTATATTTAACAGCTGAATAAGTGCATCATCCGGGTATTTAAAGTGCACTTATTCTTCTTATAATTTACCGTGTGAATGCACTACTTATACTGTTAATACTACAACATGACACAGAACAGTGTAAAGTATGCAATTTGGGACGCACCAATAGTTTAAGCACCTTTTTTTACAATGGATAAAAAAATTAATCCTACTCAGGATTAAATTCAGGTTATGTTCTGGTTTTTTTTAAGTTATTTTCAGTTTATGTTTTGGTTTTGTTCTGGTAATGTTTGGATTATGTTCAGGTTATGGTCAGGTTGTGTTCAGGTTATTTTCAGGTTATGTCCTGGTTATGTTTATGGCTATTTTCAGGTTATGTCTGGGTTATGCTCTGGTTATTTTCGGGTTATTTTCAGGTTATGATCAGGTTATGTTCAGGTTATGTTCTGGATATGATCAGGTTATGTTCTGGATATGTTCAGGTTATGTTCAGGTTATGTTCAGGTTATGTTCTGGATATGTTCAGGTTATGTTTTGCTTATGTTCAGTTAATTTTCAGGTTATGTTATGGTTCTTTTCAGCTTGTGTTTAGTTATGTTAAGGTTGTTATGGTTCTTTTCAGGTTATGTTCTAGTTATGTTCAGGTTATCCTATGGTTCTTTTCAGGTTATGCTCAGGTCACGTTCAGTTTATGTTCTGGTAATGTTCTAGTAATGTTCAGATCATTTTCAAATTATTTTCTGGTTATGTTCAGGTCATGTTCTGGTAATGTTCAGATTATTTTCAGTTAATGATCAGATTATTTTTAGTTTATGTTCTGTTTATGTTCAGATTATGATCAGGTTATGTTCAGGTTATGATCAGGTTATGTTCTGGTAATGTTTAGGTTATGTTTAGATTATGTTCAGGTTATGGTCTGGTAATGTTCAGGTTATGTTCAGATTATGATAAGGTTATGTTCTGGTAATGTTTAGGTTATGTTTAGATTATGTTCAGGTTATGTTTTGGTAATGTTTAGGTTATGTTCAGATTATGTTCAGGTTATGTCCAGGTTATGTTCTAGTAATGTTCAGGTTATGTACTGGTTATGTTCAGGTTATGTTCAGGTAATGTTCTGGTAATGTTCAGGTTATGTTCAGGTAATGTTCTGATTATTTTTATCCTACTTCATCCTGCAAATACTTTTTTTCTGCACATTTTTAAAATGTACGGCATTTCCATTAAGCATTATTAAGCAATATTCCAAGATGCACATAAAAATAGGTGGTTGGAAGCATATCTTGTTACACTATCCAGCCTACATTACCCAAAATGCTCTCCGTCAAGCCCTTCTAAACTCCACAGACGACACACACAGGCACTGAGGCATATTTTTCCACAGATACGCTTGAGTTCCACACTTGGAGAAATCTGTGCTCGAATCCCACAGGTGGCTCTCAATCAGCTAATAAAGATGATTACATAATGCCGGATGATTATGGAAACGGTTACAGCGCGTCACATGATCTGAGCACTTCACATGGACACGCATGAGTGGGATTAAAAGTGGAATTAAGTCATTTCTGCAAATGTGCTCAACTTTACAGCTGAACTTTGACCTCTGGTGCACTCTCATTACCACTTCCTGATAGAGGAAAAACTTCTTAAAGGAGCCGCTGACGATTTCTGCATGTCAAGTTAAACAACAGTTGTGTATTAATGTGTCATTAGTATCAAAAGGGCCGGCATAGTGGTTTAGTGGTGTCCCACTGAGGCCTTACAGTAAGAAAGTTGCTGATTCGAGTCCCAGCTGGGTCAGTTGGTGTTCTGTGTGGAGTTTGCATGTTCTCCCCATGTAGAGTGCCCATTTTCCTTCAGCTTAGTCCCTTTATTCATCAGGAGTCACCACTGCGGAATGACCTGCCAACTACTCTGGCATATGTTTTACACAGAGGATGTTCTTCCAGCTGTAACCCAGTACTGGAAAACACCCATACACACTCATACACTACGGCCAGTGTAGTTGATCAGTTCCCCTATAGCGCATGTGTTTGGACTGTGGGGGAAACCGGAGCACCCGGAGGAAACCCACGCCAACACAGGGAGAACATGCAAACTCCACACAGAAACACACACTGACCCAGCCGAGACTCAAACTAGCGACCTTCTTGCTGTGAGGCGATTATTATTATTATTTAAATATTATATACCAGTAGAAATATCTGTAATTCATGAACCAAATACATATTTACATACTGTACACATTGGAAAGAAAATTATAAAGTAAACAATATTATTTCTTCTTTTAAAGGGATAGTTCACCCAAACAATAAAATTGACTCACTATTTAGTCTCTCGCAAATGGCTCTAAATCTTTATGAGTTTCTGTCTTCTGTTAAACACAAAAGAAGATCATTTGACGAATTCTGAAAACCTGTAACCATTGACTTCTATAATAGGAAAAGCAAATACTATTTTGCCTTGTATTGTTCATATTTTGCCTTGTAGCGAGTCTAAGAAAAGCGCATTACAAATCAAATTTATTATTACTATAACTATGGATGTCAACGATTACAGGTTTCTAACATACTTCAAAATATCTTCTTTTGTCTCTAACAGATGAAAGAATCTCATAGAGGATTGATGAGGGCAAGCAAAGTACTTTAATTTTTACTTTACTTTAATTTTTGTGTAAACTACCCCTTGTGTAACCAACAACCTAACGTCCATATCATTAAAACAAAAACTCAAGAACCCAACTTAACCAAAGAAAATGGACAATAAAAAATACTCAAAGAGTGGAAGTTGAAGGGTCAAGTAAACATGTATTTTTAAAATATTTCATATTGGTATAGGGGGTGAAAGGTGCAGTGTGTTTTTAAGCAGACCCCAAATGTTTCTGTATGGTGGGTGTGATGTAGTCAATGATCCACAGACAGCAGCTTCACGGCTGACCGCGACACCACACACAAATTCTGCACCGCAAAAACACACAGACCTGAGCGAGGGGTCGTTCACACACCATTAGTGAAGAAACGAGCTGATAAATGACACAAACCCAAGAGTCAATGAAGCCCTTTGTGTTTATGACAGCTGATTTAAAGAGGCCAGATGAAGCTGTGTGCTGTTTCTGCTGCTTCAGTGCACGAGTGTATAACACAGAACACTGTTTACCACACTAAACACTGATTACTGTGGTATGTTAGGCTGTACGGCTAACCTGCTCTAGAGTAGGTTATGTTCAGGTTATGTTCAGGTTATGTTCAGGTTATGTTCAGGTTGTGTTCTGGTTGTGTTCTGGTAATGTTGGGTTATTTTCGGATTATGTTCAGGTTATTTTCAGGTTTTGTTCGGACTATGTTTTAGGTTCTAGTAATATTCAGGTTATTTTCAGATTTTGTTCAGGTTATGTTCTGGTATTATTTCGGTTATGTTCTGGTAATGTTCAGATTATTTTCAGGTTTAGTTTATGTTCTGGTAATATTCAGATAGTGTTCTGGTTATGATCTGGTAATGTTCTTGTTATGTTCAGGATATGTTCTGGGTATTTTCAGATAGTGTTCTGGTTATAATCTGGTGATGGTCTTATGATATTTAGGTTATGTTCTGGTTGTTTTAAGTTTATGCTTTGGTTATGTTCTGGTTGTGTTCAATTTGTGTTCTGGTTCTGTTCAGTTTATGTTATGAGAATGTTCAGGTTATGTTCGAGATATGTTTTGGTTGTTTTTAGTTATATTTGATTATGTTCAGGTTATGCTCTGGTTTTTTTACAGGTTATATTCACGTTATGATCAGGTTATGTTCTGGTTGTGTTCTGGTGTTCGTGTTATGTTCTGGATATGTTCAAGTAATATTTACGTTATGTTTTGGTTATGTTCAGATTATTTTCAAGCTATGTTCAGGTTAGGATTATATTGTTAATTTTCAGATCATGTTCCGGTTATTTTCATGTTGTGCTCTGGCTATTTTTAGGTTATGTTCGAGATTTGCTTTGGCTGTGTTTTAGTAATATTTGGATTACAGTATGTTCAGGTTATGCTCTGGTTATTTTACAGGTTATATTCAGGTTATGATCAGGTTATGTTCTGGATATGTTCAGGTAGCATTTACGTTATGTTTAGGTTATGTTCAAATTATTTTCAAGTAATGTTCAGGTTAGGATTTTTTGTTAATTTTCAGGTTATGTTCTGGTTATTTTCAAGTTAAGTTATCTTTATAGGTTGTGTTCAGGTTATGTTCTGACAATTTTCAGATATGTTCTAGCTATGTTCAGGTTATGTTTTGGTTATTCTCAGGTTATGTTCAGGATATTTTCAGATTATGTTCAGGTTATTTTCAAGCTATATTCAAGTTATGTTCAAGTTATGTTCTGGTTATGTTCAGATTATGTTTTAGTTATTTTCAGGTTATCTTCCTTTCATTGTCCATGAAAGAGGAGAGATCAAAGAACACTACTTGCTTTAATAATCCTGTAGTCCTGACTATGTTCATCCAGCGTCATGGAACAGAGTCCTGCAGCCAATAAACAAAACAATCAGCTTTCACAATACCGGAGAGTTGGACTGGAAAGATTTAACATTCACTGCAGTCCAGCTCAATTCAGCTGAAACACACCAGAGCGCTGTTCTCACACACTCACTGAAGGAACATGCTATCAAAACTGAATTTAGTTAAATGGCACATAATCCACCAGCAAGCTCAAAGGCACTGGATGCTCTATGAGTCCCTACAGGCAGGACTGAGCAGATAAAACACAGAGGACAAACAGACAGTCATGTGAAAAAGTTTGGACACCCTATGAAATTCCAATTTTCCCTATATCAGAACATTAAATAAATGATCTGCTCTTTATCAGGACGTAACATTTAAGACATACAACATATAACAGAAATCAACAGAGCAACTGGGCTGTAATGTATGATTTCACAGCTCCTGTAGAGTCCTGCAGAAAGTGTGTGAGCTCTGGAAGACCTCGTCGCTTTGACTGAAACACAAGCTGCCGTTTCCCTTCAGTAAAGCTGCAGCCAGCGTGTGTATTCCTGCACACACTGAACGTCTGGAGCTGATCTGTATTTCAGGCGCTGGCAAATAAACGGTGATAAAAGAGTGAGAGAAACTGGCAGAGCAGATGCAGAAACACAAACCAGGAGAACTCACACTCACACAGTCCTCATCTTACACACACATCCTGACTCAAACTTACAGATCAGTCAAAACCTTCATTCATTCTCCTTCAGCTATTCATCAGAGGTCACCACAGTGGAATGAACCGCCAACTATTCCAGCATATGTTTTACACAGAGGATACCAGTCTAGCTGCAACACAGTACTGGAAAACACCCATACACACACTCAACTTTCAATACGCACACATATAAGACGTCCTGTTTTTGTTTCTGCATCAAAATTCATTTTCAAAAGTGATTTTATATCCACAGGAGTCATTAAATGCCAGCAAAGTGTCTCTTTTCATGGTTTAGATAACCTTTGTGCAATTAAAATGTCAAATACTGGTGAAATAAATCCTTCAGAGCTACAGAAATATTAATAATGAAACAACACACTTATTCTGAGCTATATATCATCATTATAAACTTAAAAACACACATATTTTGCCTGCTTCCTAACCATATAAAAAGAGTTGAACTATTGATTTTTTATTTGTTTGTTGATGTATAATGTATTTAAGAATATCTTGTCTTGAAGGATGACGTTAAAGACTCCACCATGCCTATTTTAGACTCTAATTTTCATTTTCAGTGCTGCATCCGGCTCTTACACTGTAAAAAATGCTTTTGTTTCTTGTTTCTAGTAAAGAAATATCTAAAAATATAAAAATGTAAATCAAGATGCATTTTTCGACGAGCAAAATGATTGTTCTTTTTTTAAAAAGTCATAAAGGGATGCAACAATTAACCGATTTCACTATTACCCACACTTTAATTCGTCCCAATTAATGAATCAGAAAGCTTCTCTGCACGGAACAAAACCCACTGTACGCTAATTTAAAACTGCAAGCTTGTACACAGAGGCTCACACACACTGGATTAACTATGGCTGAGGCTATGAACTAAGGGCGGTTCACATGTTGCGTGTTCTGCGCATGCAAGTTCTTTCTTTTCTTGCGGTTCAGCAGCCTTTGACTACATTTGTTCTCTTTAAAAGGGAAATACTGCGCTCATATGTAGTTTAGATTTACATTAGACAAATAGGCCCACTATCTTTTTATGTATTCATTTATTGTTCTGTTGTTTATTTCAGTGTAAATTTATCGCTTATGTTTAAATGAAAACGTTTATCCCTTATTTTGACGTCCACAGTGAAATGGACTTTTGTTTGTTTTTTATAATTATTTTGTCCTTTATTATTTGCTTACTGAGCAGTAAAAAACACTTTAAAATATAAGAAGTAATTTTCTAAACTAGTAGTATTTTGAAATCAATGAATGCATAATAATAGGGATAACTGTGAAACCAGGATTATTCTTCAGACTATAATCGTACACGCAAAGTCTATATTTGTTGCCTTTTCTGCACTTTTTTCTGTTGGTTATACATTATAGAGTATAGATTATATATTGTAGATTACAGCGAGTCAGACTTTGAGCTGCAGCACCTGGAGTAAATGTGAACAGGTGCAGAAGAACAGCAGGAGATCTGGAGCGGTTTCTGGTGCCGCTTTACCGGCCAGCTGAAGAAACTCTGTGCTGTCAGTGAACCGGACGCAAGCACCGCATTCATCCATTGGGCAGGAAGGAACATAAAGACTTCTGCCAGGAATGTAATATTCATCTGCAGCTGCAGAGAGAGAGAGGTATCCGTCATCCCGCAGACAGAAGACGAGGCAGATTTATCTCAGCCAATACCTTCACAGGCCAGAGAGCAAATTCACCGCTAATTTACAGCTCAGAGCTCACGGATCTGCAGCGCATGCATCATCAGAACAGGACAACACACACTCTTCTGGAAGCATTTTCTCACTGCTTTTCTCTCTCTCTGGGTTTTAAAAACACACTGAAGCCTCGACTGAGCTGGTCATCTGCGAGTGTTTCAGTTATTCTGAATGAATGAAGCACTCGTGCATGAAGCTGATTATAAACCTCTGTCTGAGTCCGACACACAACACTGGATGAGCTGATCCTGCTGTACTGGTGGGCATATTGCAGAACATAAACAACAACAACAAATGTTCAGTCTTGTTTAGCAGTACAAATATCTACAAAATGTGTGTGTTTGTGTGCATAACTTTGTGTGTTTGTAACATGTGCATGTGTGTTTGTGCATGTTAGAGTGTGCATGTGTATGTGTGTGTTTGTGTGTATTTGTGCATAACTTTGTGTGTTTATAACGTGTGCATGTGTGTTTGTGCATGTTAGAGTGTGCATGTGTGTGTGTGTGTGTGTTTGTGTGCATTTGTGCATAACTTTGTGTGTTTATAATGTGTGCATGTGTGTTTGTGTATTTGTGTGTGCGCGCGCAATTGTGCATGTGTGTGTTTGTAATGTGTGTGCATGTGCGTTTGTGTGATTGGGTTTTTGTGCATGTTAGAGCATGTGTGTGTGTGTGTGTGTTTGTGTGTGTAACATTTGCATGCTTGTGCATTCCTTCGTTAGTTTTTCAGGCATGTTTGAGTGTGCATGCATGTTTGTGTGTGTACGCATGTGTGCATGTGTGTGTTTGTAACGTGTGCATGCATGTTTGTGTATGTTTGTGCATGTGCGTTTGTGTGTCTGTGTATGTTAGAGTGTGCATGTGTGTTTGTGTGTCTGTGCGTGTTTGTGTGTGCGCGGATTTGTGCATGCATGTGCATTTGTGTGTTTGTGCATGTTAGAGTCTGCATGTGTGTTTGTGTGTATGTGTGTGTGTGTTTTTAACGTTTGTGTGCATGTGTGTTTCTGTGTGTTATTTCTTGTGCATGTTTTGTTTTAGTGTGCATATGAGTTTGTGCATGTGTGTGCGCATTTGTGCATGTGTGTATTTGTAATGTGTGTGCATTTGTGTTTGTTAATGCATGTTTGAATGTGCATGTGTGTTTATACGTGTGTGCGTGCTTTCGTTGTGTGTTTGGACGTGTGTGTGTGTGTGTGTGTGTTTGGACGTGTGTGTGTGTGCTGTAGTGCTCTAGGAGAGGTAAAGGACGCTCCTCATCTCACATGTGGAACAGATTTCTCAGCAGCTGCAGTCGATCTGAGCTCTCGCTGAAAGAGACTCTATGAAATGAATTTTAGATGAACACGGAGGTCTTTAACTGCACTAAACATGCCGTCCACTCGCCCACTGCAACCCAGCGTTTCCAATCACATCCAGCCAATCACAGCTCAGGATGTGTTCAACATGTGTTGCTCTCTAACGGGATTAACTGACTGCTGCTTTAAATGCAAATGAGAGGGTGGTCTTTTCAGAAGAGGGCGGAGCTACAGACGGCTGCGCATTAGGTGTAAAACAGCAGTGTGTGTGTTGTGAGTGCTGGTCATGTGTGCTTCAGTGTGAGTGTGTGTTCATGCTTCTATCAGTCTATGTCGCTCCTGTCGCTGTTCATCTATATCTCCACATCTATAATCCTCTTAGTCTATGCTGACATCATCTTCAGCAGCTCAAACACTCTAATGGCTAATGGACAGACGGCTGCTTCTCACTCAGGCCTGCTGTTTATGCTAATGAGGTGGAGAGATGGGCACTAGTGGGCGGGGCTTTCCCCCTCTGATGACACGTACAGCAGGAGAATGTCAATCACAGTGTTTCTGCATCAAGTCTGATTATAATAAACACAGTTCAGTACTGCTAAGCATCAGAGGCTGCTGGAGAGACTCACACACACACACACACACACACACAACTGGGGTTAAACGACGCATAAAAGAGATTTAAGCATCATAGATGACCTTTAAAGGAGCAAACTAAATCTAAACTAAAATGCACAGCAAAGGAAATCATCTAGAAATGCATTGTGTAATATCATTGGTGAAGTGTGACGCTCAGTGTGTGTTTGTGGCCCTCAGATGTGCAGATGGATTAGTTGTGCATCGTCAGACTGAAGGATTGATGGTGTTTTGGGGACAGAAATGAATGAACTCAGCTCAGATCTGACAGATGGATTGTGCAGCATGTGTTAAACTCATGCACAGATGCATCGGCGCTGTTGGACAAACATTTTCCTAAAGCTGCAGACTATTCCTCTTCCACTCACACTCTCCACTTAGTCACGTCTTTAGTTTCGCTGAGACGATTAGTTTACTCCCAGGAGACGGAGAGGAGGAGTTCATTTATCCAGCGCTGAAACGACACAAACTCAGATAAACTGTGAAGAAGAGTGAACAACAGACTGAGAGGAGGCATTAATGATGACCTTTATTACAGCAGCTGACGTCAGATATGGGACGGATGGACAGACAGACATTTGGATGAATGGATGGATGGATAGTTTTTGGAGGGATGAATGGATGATAGCTATTTGGATGGATGGATGGATGGATGGATGGATGGATGGATGGATGGATGGATGGATGGATGAATGGATGGATGATTTTCTGGATGGATGGAAGGATGGATATATCAATGAATGGATGGATGGATAGATGGATGGATGGATGGATGGATGGATTGATGGATGGATGATTTTCTGGATGGATGGATGGATGGATGGAAGGATGGATGCATGGATGGATGGTTGGATGCATGGATGGATGAATTTCTGGATGGATGGATGGATTGGTTTTCTTGAACTGATGGATAGATATACGGATGGATGGATGCATGGATGGATGGATGGATGAATTTCTGGATGATTTTCTGGATGGATGGATGAATAAGTTTATCCAGATGTCAGGTAGTCAGTTCTCTGCAGGATCTAGTAGTGTACAGTGTGATCTGGAGGAGCAGTGAGTGATTGCCCTGATCTCTATAGTGTGTGTGTGTGTGTGTGTGTGTGTGTGTGTGTGTGTTTTGACTCTGCAGGCTGATGTTTATCACTGCAGCTCTTCAGATTTAGGGTCTGTAGTCCTGAAACTCGATCGGTTCATGTTATTTCTCAGCTCAGGCCTCAGCGGTCATGACCTGCTACACACACACACTCACACACACACACACATATTCCAGCTCCTGTTGTGTGTTTCTCAGCTGACGCCGCACGCAAATCTTGCTGAAGGGCCCCATGAGGGCCGCTGTGAGGCTCTGACCCCGACACTCATTATTTAAAGCTCATCTCCACCTCACACCATGGCCTACAACACACACACACACACACACACACACCACGGATATTACACTGAGAACATTAACAGTGCAGAGATCTGCAGCATATACTGTCCGCCTGAACCATTCATCAAATCACGACCAGGAACTCACCACACCCTCAGAATGGTCCAATAGCGGCGTTGACCAAAAATCCCAGACTCCCAAAAACTGCAGACTCGCAAACATCAAACATACACCAGCGAGACACAGAAACAACAGCTCACTGAGGAAAACAAGGCAAACCAGTCACTCAGGTGATGACCACTGGCGATGGATGGATGGATGGATGGATGGAAGGATGGATGGATGGAAGGATGGATGGATGGATAGATAGATGTTTGAGTTGATGCCTGCAGTGTGTGTTTGATGTTGTTGACTTTAAAGCAGACTAA
Organism: Danio rerio; assembly: GCF_052040795.2. Taxonomy (NCBI): domain Eukaryota; kingdom Metazoa; phylum Chordata; class Actinopteri; order Cypriniformes; family Danionidae; genus Danio; species Danio rerio. The sequence goes on along the minus strand of NC_141034.1, from coordinate 481,558 downwards.
AGGGAGAAGAGGACGGAGCCCTCCTCACATGCTCATGTAGAAACACTGAGATTTGTGTGTCCTGGAGCTCATAAATCGGCCCCGGGCCCCTGAATCTGCGTTCCTGAGGGACTGCAAACATCTCTCCCTCCGCCTGTGTGAAAGCTTGTGTCTGTGTGTGTGTGTGTGTGTGTGTGTGTGTGTGTGTGTATGTGTGTGTTTGGCCTCCAGCCCATCAATTATCAGAGATTAATCACATTATCAGCCGCAGCTGCACAAATGCATGTCATTGCGGTGACAGGAACAGGAAGTGCTTACAGTAAGCAGGGATTGGCCGAGGTCTGAGGCCAAACTACTATCCTGGATCTAGAGCCGAGAAACAGTAATTCACCATCAAACTTGTTTGTGTGTGTGTGTGTGTGTGTGTGCCAGGGCCAGGCTGAACCCGTCTGTAAGCAGGAGCTGTAAGTCCACTGGACACCCGCAGAGCGGCTCTGAGAGGATTTCCTCTGTTGAAACACAGTCGCAGTGAAAGGCTTTTCTGATCTGCTCAGTCTTGCGTTTCAGGGGCGTGATGGGAACCTTCATCAGCCTTTAACGAGCAGAACACACTGCTGCCGGAGCTACACAAACAGATCTGTGCTATTGAACATTCACGGAGCAACACCTTCACTGGGAAATCATTCAACTCGTGTTCACTGGTGGTACAGAAGGGTTCATTCAGCTGGGTCATTCCACACCTGAGCAGACCCGACATCAGATTATAGACCTATAAAGCAGATCCTTCCCACTGTATCCAGAGCTGCCCTTCAGTTCATTTACAGATACAGAAATGTCTTCAGATTTCTGCAATATTTCTCATGCTGTACTGATCAATGCTTCATTTTCTGTTCGAGCTCATGTCATTTGAATACAGAGATGATGTGAACATTTGAGAACTGATTCAGAATTGTTAGACAGAAGAAATCGCAATGCATCCATTTTTTCCACCCTTAATTAATTCTACTGTCAAAAACACTCTTTGACTTAAAATTGTAGAGCAACTTGCTGCACTGCTTTTTTTTTACTTGCACGCGCATGTGTGTGTGTGTGTGTGTGTGTGTGTCAGCAGGGAGTGACAGACAGCAGTGGAGTGTATCATGAGAGCAGAATTACTGCAGTAACTCCTGCTGAGTCCTGGAGGACGAGACGCAACACTGAAGATGACAGTAATGGAGGAGGCGGAGCTCAGCCTGCACACACACCTGCTGCACTAATGAGTCAGGTGGCAGAAAACACACACACACACACACCCACACACACACAAATACACTTATCACATTTCACACTCTCCCCATACACACATACAAATCACACATTAAACACACACACACAAATAGAAATGTCACACTCTCACCACACACACATACACACACCACACATTACACTCATAATAAATTCCTTCATTCATTTTCCACTGCTTTTCTGCGGCCGGGTCACAGGGGCAGCAGTCTAAGGAGAGAACCCCAGACTTCCCTCTCCCCAGACACTTCCTCCAGCTCCTCCGGGGGGATCCCGAGGTGTTCCCAGGCCAGCTGAGAGACCTAGTCCCTCCAGCGTGTCCTGGGTCTTCCCCGAAGCCTCCTCCCGGTGGGACATCCCTGGAACACCTTCCTAGGTAGGCGTCCAGGAGGCATCAGAAACAGATGCCCGAGCCACCTCAGCTGACTTCTCTCGATGTGGAGGAGCAGTGGCTCTACTCCAAGCTCCTCCCGAGTGTCAGAGCTCCTCACCCTGTCTGTAAGAGTGCGCCCTGCCACCCTGCGGAGGAATCTCATTTTGGCTGCTTGTATCCAAGATTTTGTCCTTTTGGTCATGACCCAAAGCTCAAGACCATAGGTGAGTGTAGGAACGTAGACTGAACAGTAACTCGAGAGCTTTGCCTTTCGGCTCAGCTCCTTCTTTACCAGAACAGACCGGTATATCACACGCATTACTGCTGCTGCTGCACCTATATGCCTGTCAACCTCACGCTCCATCCTTGTGAACAAAAACCAAAGATACTTGAACTCCTTCACCTGGGGTAAGGACTTTACTCCAACCTGGAGATGGCAAACCACCTTTTTCCAGTGGAACACCATGGACTCGGACTTGGAGGTGCTGATTCTCATCCCAGCCGCGTCACACTTGGCAACAAACCACCCCAGTGCATGCTGAAGGTCCATGTTCAATGAAGCCAACAGTGCAACATCATCTGCGAATAACAGAGATGAAATCCTGTGGTCCCCGAACCGGACCCCTTCCGGCCCAAGGCTACACATAGAAATTCTGTCCATAACAATTATGAACAGAATTAGTGGCAAATGGTTGAACAAAAGTGCAACATGCAGTGGAAACAAGTCTGACTTATTGCCGGCAATGCAAACCAGACGTCTACTCTGGGACGAGACAGAGCACCACTGACCCCATCTTCCCAGAAAACCCTCCACAGAATGCCACATGGGACACGGCCAAACGCCTTCTCCAAGTCCACAAAACACATGTGGACTGGTTGGGCATACTCCCATAAACCATCGAGCACCCTGGTGAGGGTATAGAGCTGGTCCAGTGTATCACAGCCTGGACAAAAAACACATTGTTCCTCCAGGACCCTTGGTTAAACCATCGGCCGAATCCTCCTCTCCAGTACCCTGGCATAGACTTTCCCAGGAAGGCTGAGGAGTGTGATCCCCCTATAGTTATAGCACACCCTCCGGTCCCCCTTCTTAAAAATGAAAACCACCACCTTAGTTGCCCAGTCCAGAGGTACTGTCCCTAACCTCCATGCGATATTGTAGAGACAAGTAAGAAACCACAGTGAGAGACCAATCCCTGACTTGAAGGCACAGGGTGGCAACACTCTTGTTCACAGAGGAAAACTCCAACCAGCTAAGATGGGGAGCTATAAACAAGCCCACACCGGCCCACCGCCTTTCACTGTGGGCAACTCCAGAGTAGAAGAAAGTCCAGCCCTTCTAAAGAAGTTGAGTTCCAGAGACCCAGCTGTGCATAGAGGTGAACCCAACTATCTCTAGTCGGTACTGTTTTACCTCCCGCACAAGCTCAGGCTCCTTCCCTCCCAGTGAGGTGACATTCCATGTTCCAAGAGCCAGTTTCTGTGCCTGACGATGGGGTTGTCATTGTCCTAACCTTCGACCACAACCCATTCCACAATGCACCAACACCTTACGGCTCCCCCTGCAGGAGGATGGTTGAACACACATTAAACACACACACAACCACAAATATCACATACATCACACTCTCACCACACACACATATCACACATTAAATGCACACACGTGTATGTACACATGTACACAAACATAGACATACTGCTGCATGCACACACACACAAACACAAACACGCATGCACACACATACACCCAACACAGACCCATACAAAGACATGGACACAGACACACACACACACACTAAGAGGCATGCACAGGGCCTAAACCACTTGTTTAACGTAAAAGACGGTGTCTGGTCCTGGTCCAGGTAAAATGAGAGATGATCTGCCGAGAAAACACACACACACACACACACACACACACCTGCTGATCATTAGAGCTTTGATTTTGCTAGCAGGAGTCCAGACACACCTTGCAGCTGATCAAAACACACACACACACACACACACACACACACACACACACACTACTATCGTCAGTACAACACTCAGCCAGATTCTAAAGATTAACAGTGCACTGGAATGTAAAAGTGTGTGAGCGTCGCTATAATTTCAGGAATGTGAAGCTCCTGTGGGTTTGTACAGTGAGATCCAGCATCTCTCCCAGTGTGTGCTGATGTTCATTCTTCTGCTCCACACCTGGCTGTACATGTGAACACACTCCAGCCGTGTGGCGCTGACCTCTGGTTTGTCTCCTTCACACTGTGCTGGATCAACAGCGCTTGTTTTCTCATGGTTTCCGTCACGTGTGGCTGCTGCGGTTTATTTAGACTCCTGTGTGAAGCTCCTGTCAGATCTTCACACCAATACATCAGTATATGTATATATCAGTCAGTGCTCTGAGGGTCAGCGGTGGAGATGCTCTGAGGTGTGACCAGACGACATGAAGCTTCACAGCAGATAAAACACACGGCAGACTCCACACGCACACATACACACACACATGCTGACAGATGTGTGATGCTCCTCAGCAGAGAAAACAAACACTCCTCACTCCAGCTTCACCTCCAGCTCCCTCACTGCAGACCAGAGAGATATCTGACACACCAACACACTGCAGTGCACAACTCTACAGTTCACACACTCTCAAGGCTATACACGGTTGCTAGGGTTTTCTGTTTGTTACGCAGATGCTAAGGTGTCCTGGGTGTTGCTATGCAGTTAATAGGGAGTTATGAGTGTTGCTGTGCAGTTGCTAAGGTGTCCTGAGTGTTGCTATGTAGTTGCTAGGGTGTCCTGGGTGTTGCTATGCAGATACTAGGGTGTCCTTGGTGTTGCTATGCATATGCTAGGGTGTTCTGGGTGTTGTTATGCAGTTGCTAAGGTGTCCAGGGTGTTGCTATGCAGTTGATAGGGTGTTCTGAGTGTTGCTGTGCAGTTGCTAAGATGTCCTGGGTGTTGTTATGCAGTTGATATGGTGTCCTGAGTGTTGCTGTGCAGTTGTTAGTGTGTCCCGATTGTCGCTACGTAGCTGGTAGGGTATCCTGTGAGTTGCTATGCAGTTATTAGGGTGTCCTGGGTGTTGCTATGCAGTTGCTAAGATGTCCTGGGTGCTGCTATGCAGTTGCTAAAATGTCCTGAGTGTTGCTATGCAGTCATTAGATTGTCCTACATGTTCCGATGCAGTTACTAGGGTGTTGCTATGTAGTGCCTAGGATGTTTTGGGTGTTTCTACGCAGTTGCTAGGTGTCCTGGGTGTTGCTATGCAGATACTAGGGTGTCCTTGGTGTTGCTATGCAGTTGCTAAGGTGTTCTGGGTGTTGATGTGTAGTTGCTAAGGTGTCCAGAGTGCTGCTATGCAGTTGCTAGGGTGTTCTGAGTGTTGCTATGTAGTTGTTAGGCTGTGCTGGGTGCTGCTTTGCAGTTGCTATGGTGTCCTGGGTAGTTGCTTTGCAGTTGCTAAAGTGTCCTGGGTGTTGCTATGGAGTTGCTATGCAAAGGTGTCCTGAGAGCTGATATGCAATTGCTAGCGTGTCCCAGATGGTTGCTATGTGTGCTGGGTGTTGCTATGAAGTTTCAAGGGTTTCAGGATGGTTACTATGAAGTTTCTAGGGTGTCCTGGATGTTGACATGTATTTGCTAGGGTGTTCTGAGTGTTGCTTTGCAGTTGCTACGATATCCTGGGTGTTGCTATACAGTTGCTAGGGTGTTCTAAAATATTTCTATGTAGTCGCTAGGGTATCCTGTTTCCTGTACGGTTGCATACAGTAGGTGTCCTGTGTGTTGCTATGAAATTGTTAGGGTGTTCTAAAAGGTTGCCGTGAAGTTGCTAGGGTGTTCTAAAAGGTTGTTGTGCAGTTGCTAGGGTGTTCTAAAATGTTGTTGTGCAGTTGCTAGGGTGTTCTAAAAGGTTGTTGTGCAGTTGCTAGGGTGTTCTAAAAGGTTGTTGTGCAGTTGCTAGGGTGTTCTAAAAGGTTTTTTTGCAGTTGCTAGGGTGTTATAAAAGGTTGTTGTGCAGTTGCTAGGGTGTTCTAAAAGGTTGTTGTGCAGTTGCTAGGGTGTTCTAAAAGGTTGTTGTGCAGTTGCTAGGGTGTTCTAAAAGGTTTTTTTGTAGTTGCTAGGGTGTTATAAAAGGTTGTTGTGCAGTTGCTAGGGTGTTATAAAAGGTTGTTGTGCAGTTGCTAGGGTGTTCTAAAAGGTTGTTGTGCAGTTGCTAGGGTGTTATAAAAGGTTTTTGTGCAGTTGCTAGGATGTTATAAAAGGTTGTTGTGCAGTTGCTAGGGTGTTCTAAAAGGTTTTTTGTAGTTGCTAGGGTGTTATAAAAGGTTGTTGTGCAGTTGCTAGGGTGTTATAAAAGGTTGTTGTGCAGTTGCTAGGGTGTTCTAAAAGGTTGTTGTGCAGTTGCTAGGGTGTTATAAAAGGTTTTTGTGCAGTTGCTAGGATGTTATAAAAGGTTGTTGTGCAGTTGCTAGGGTGTTCTAAAAGGTTGTTGTGCAGTTGCAAGAGTTCTTTAAGTAGTTGATAAGATGTTTTGGGTGGTTGCTAGTGTTTTCTGAGAGGATGTTTTGCTGTTGCTAGGGTGTTTTGAGGAGGTTTTGAGTAAAGGAGTCTCGGTGTTTTGTCATTATTGATACTCGGTGCCGGAGTGTTGATGGCAGCAGCAGTGTTGGTGATTTAAGCGCTGCTATCACTACAGCTTTCGGCAGCAGAATTGCTCCTGTCTTCTTGTTTGGATTCACACTCAGGATTTCTTGATAAATGAAACACAAACCGTCAGTCCTGGCTGAGTTCAGAGCAGCTCACTGATGAATGTCCTCCAACACACACACACACACACACACACACACACACACACACACATGTATAAACAGCTCTAGAAAAGGAGGTGTAAAGCGCTGACCTGCTGACCGGGTTAAAAGTCACGTTCGTCCACAAACACTGCAGACGGCGGTCACTGAAGCACGCAGAGCTGATGTGTGGATGCCCTGAGTCACACCTTCAGCAGGAACATCCTCCTACAAAAGCAGACAGAAGAGTTTCATTCACATCTAAAGGAAAATCTTGCTGGAATAGCTGAGAACAGCACACAGATAATGTTCTCCAGCTCTCTGAAACTGACCCGTTCAGGCTTTGATCCTAATTGTGAGGTTTTGGTGACTGTCACTTTAAATGCAAATGAGGTGATTTTTTTTTTTTTAGAAGAAGGAGGAGCTACAAATGGAAACATGTCAGCATAGTGACAGCAGTGTGACAGCTTCATGCTTCTGGCAGTCTATGGAGACTACATTCATGCATTCATTTTTCTTCGGCTTAGTTCCTTTATTTATCAGGGGTGGCCACAGGGGAATGAACCACCAACTATTTCAGCATATGTTATACGCAGCGGATACCCTTCCAGCCGCAACCCAGTACTGGAAAACACCCATACACACTCATTCACACACACTCATACACTACGGCCAGTGTAGTTGATCATTTCCCCTATAGCGCATGTGTTTGGACTGTGGGGGAAACCGGAGCACCCGAAGGAAACCCACACCAACACAAGGAGAACATGCAAACTCCACACAGAAACACCAACTGACCCAGCCGAGACTTGAACCATTGACCTTCTTGCTGTGAGTCCACAGAGCAACACATTGTGAGTGTGTGTGTCGAAAAGAGTATGTGTGTTAGTATGAATGGGTGTATGTCTGTGTGAGTATGAGTGTGTGTGGTGTGGTGTGTGTGTGATCAGATTTTCTTCAGCGATCACGATGAGAGATGGAGCTGAAGCTGGAGTGTGGAGTTCAACAATTACAGTCAAAGTTTAAGAGTCATTTAAGGAGTCAATAAAGAAGAGCTGTGCACTGCTGTCCAACAAGAGGAAACACACACACACACACACACACACCAGTCTGGAGACACCCAGTGATAAGCATTAAACGTCATGTCTGGCTTCTATTACAATCACATACTGACACACACACACACACACACACACACACTCACACACACAGAAATCTGATGAGTACACATAACTGTAATCTTTCTCACTTGAAATGTGTGTGTGTGTGTGTTGTGTCTCTCAGCATGCGATCCCCCTCACGAACGCAAACACACACATATGATGATGTGGAATGTGGGGTCACAGTTCTGTTCCACACAGCAGAGCAGCAGCCCAGAGACCCCAAGCATCATAAATCCACACACACACACATACACCCACTCATACACACACACACACGTTTGTTTTTGTGAATTGTGGGGACATGCTATAGGTTTCCATTGCTTTTCTACTGTACAGCCTGTATATTCTATTGGCCTAACCCCACCCTACCCCAAACCAGACCCTCAGAGAAGACTGAGGACAGCTTTACTCTCTGAATACGCTCATTCTGTGTCATTTAGAAGATTTTTGAGGCTCTTTGTCAGACCATTCTCTGTAAGAGATGGCTGTGCGTGAAAACCCCAGTAGATCAGCAGTTTCTGAAATACTCAGAGCAGCCCGTCTGGCAGCAACAACCATGCCACGATCAAAGTCACTTAAATCCCCTTTCTTCCCCATTCTGATGCTCACTCTGAACTGCAGCAGATCCTCTTGACCATGTCTACATGCCTAAATGCAGTGAGCTGCTGCCATGTGATTGGCTGATTAGACATATGCATTAACAAACAGTTGGACAGGTATACCTAATAAAGTGGCCAGTGAGTGCAAATTCTAATTGCCAAGTATTGTCAAACATAAATTATATATAATAGTTTATATACTGTATATTTACACTATATAACAGTTTATATTATATATAGCTTTCCCAGAGATGGGTTGCGAATGGAAGGGCATCCGCTGTGTAAAAATGTGCTGGATAAGTTGGCGGTTCATTCCGCTGTGGCGACCCCTGATTAATAAAAGGACTAAGCTGAAAAGAAAATGAATGAATGATTATATATAGTATATATGATGTGTGTGTGTGTATAGTAATTATTTTTATCTATATATTGCAGTGTCAGTATTGTTATTGCTTTGACAACAATGTGCTATATTTGACAGTCATGCCAATAACACTCTACTGAAGTGAACTGAGCGAGAGAGGGAGATGTTGAAGTGCAGGTTTGTAAGTTTTACCTCTCTCTAACTATAACAGTTGGCGTAGTCATGTAATTTACTGAATAATGACTGATTTAAAGAGCTACAAAGATGCAGCAGAAACTCTCCCTGATTTCCTGATGAGCAGTGAATGAGTGAACTGCTGCCCTCTAGTGTTCATACACAAACACAAAACACAACATTTCCAATAGAGAGCTTTCGTCACATTACACACCACTATTTACCAAAAATCAGCGCTCAGTCTATGCTATTTATTTATTTAGGAAAGAAATCTAAGAAAGCTTAATGTAAGAATGCATTAAATCGAGTATACATTAGTTGTAAATCATTCCAGTTTGAGGAAAATGAATGGCAAAACCTTCAAGTGCACCCACATTTCTGGAATGAGACATAAGCAAACAGCTCAAGCCTTTACACTGGTCTATACTCGTTTCATGACATCAGTGATGGTAAAGCAGCGTATTTAACACACACCATTTCCAAAACCAGTTAAAGTGAAATACAGTGTGTTTGCGTGTGAGTTATCGCCGTGTGTCAGTGTGCTTTCACATCATGTTTACTTTTCACTTCAGCCGGCGTCCAAAGCTTTCCTTCAGAGACGCAGGAGCCAAAACTCCACTTAACTCCTGATCTAACGCTTGCGTGAGCGGAGTCTAATTCTCTTATCTGTAGATTAAACATGTTCAGTCCTCAATCTCTCACTGATGCTGACCTCACTGTAAATAATGGGTTGTTTTAACCCAATGATGGGTCAAACTCAATGTTGGGTTAATTTTTCTAAATACTGTTGGGTTTGTCCATATTTGACTGCTAAAACAACCCAGCATTCTTAGTGTGCAACTAAAGTTCACAGCCATCTATCTATCCATCCATCCATCCATCTATCTATCTATCCATCCATCCATCCATCCATCTATCGATCCATCCTTCTATCCATTCATCCATTCATCCATCCATCTATCCATCCATCCATCTATCTATCTATCCATCTATCCATCCATCCATCCATCCATCCATCTATCTCCTTTTCAATCCATCCATCCATCCTTTTATCTATCCATCCATTCATCCATCCATCCATCCATCCATCCATCCATCCATCCATCCATTCATCCATCCATCCATCCATCCATACATACATCCATCCATCTCCCTATCTATCTATCTATCTATCTATCTATCTATCTATCTATCTATCTATCTATCTATCTATCTATCTATCTATCTATCTATCTATCTATCTATCTATCTATCTGTCTATAATAATTTAGCAACACCCTAGCAACCATACTATCTATCAATCCATCCATCCATCCATCTTACCTAATCAGCACCCTAGCAACCATGCAATCATCCATCTATCATACACTGGAGCACTGGAACTTTGTCCAGACATAATGTAAACAATATTATATCGATGCTGAAATAAAATCAGATCAAGCAAAATGAAGGAAAACACTGTGATATAAACTCCATTGATATAAACTGTGTTCAGCCGTACAACAACCCAGAGAGTATCAGGCCACTGCAGAACAGTCAGCCCTGCTGATCAGATGAGCTGAGCTCCAGCACGCCGCATGCGTGAATGAATGTGTAAATGTGGGCTGTAAATGAAGAATGAGTGTTTGCTCAGGTTGTTGGACGTCAGTGAGATGCGGCGCTGGTGTTTGGACGGCTGCTGTTCTTGGGCTTCTTCCCAGCAGAAAAGCGTCTGAGATAAAACAGTTCCTCTCTCCGCGCTGGCACCTGCAGCGCACAACTGCCCTGCACAACACACACACACACACACACACACACACACACACACACACACACACACACACACACACACACTCGCATCCTGACACTTTTCCAGTTCACAGGCCAAAATAAAACATCCAGAGAAACCTCAAAAATGCATCTGTGTCTGTGTGTGTGTGTGTGTGTGTGTGTGTGTGTGTGTGTGTGTGTGTGTGTGTGTGATCTATAAATCTATCCATCTATAATACCTTAACAACACCCCTAGCAACCCTTTAAACATGTCTGTCAGGTTTTACTAGCTTAAACAGATGTCATTTATGAAATAAAATAAAGTTCATTCATTCATTCGCCATCACCTTAGTCTCTATTTCACAGCGGAATGAACTGCCAACTATTCCAGCGTATTTTTTACACAGCGGATGCCCTTCTAGCTGCAACCCAGTAATGGAAAACACCCACAGGGGTGGATTTAGGCCCAATCCCAATTCTATGCCTTATCCCTTACCCCCCTACCGCTTGTTTTGCGTGTTCACGTGAAGAGGTAGGGGTGTCCCAAGTCTCTTTAGCTTGAAGTCATAGGGCTAAGGGGAAGGGCTAGATACCCCTTCGAAAAGAGATTTTTTCAGGACCATATTAAATACACAGTATAGTTACCATCTTATTCCCATGTTAGATCATCATGATAACCTGATATATGCCTTGAGTGAAGTCCTGAAAATAAATACCAAAAAATAAAGCAACCGGAATAACTCACGCCAACACGGGGAGAACATGCCAACTCCACACAGAAATTACTTAAATATTTAATCTTATTTATATTCAATTCAATTCAATTCAATTCAGCTTTATTTGTATATTTCAATGTAGATTGTGACGCAACAACTTCAGTAATTGATCTGTTGTGGTGTTTCTACAGTTGCTATGGTAACACAAAACAACAGTAATTGATCGGTTGCGGTAATTCTACAGTTGCTATGGTAACGCAGTTACCATAGTAATTGATCTGTTGTGGTGATTCTACAGTTGCTATGGTAACACAAAAACCATAGTAATTGATCTGTTTTGCATACACACACAAATAAACACTTATGTTTGCAAACACACACACACACAATTATGTTTGCAAACACACACACACACACACACACACACACACAAATTAACACACTTGTTTTTGCAAACACATAATTAAACACTTACATTTCCAAACACACACAATTAAACACACTTATGTTTTCAAACACACACACACACACACACTTGTTTTTGCAAAAACTGAACACTGAGAAGTTCTGGTGATTCTGTTAATTTCTGTTGTCAAAGCAGCTTGACATAAATGGTCATAGTAACTGGATCAGGGTAGTTCAGTTTTTAGTGTTTAAGTTCAGTTCAGTTTAGCTCAGTTCAGTGTGCTTTGAAGTCATTATTGAGAGTCCAAACACTAAAGAGCAAATTCAAAATAAACTGCCCCTTACATATATCTGTATTCAACATATTGCATATGTAACTTGCATATCAGAAAGGTTTCGACTATTTAGTGCAGTGTTGAGCTGAAGAGATGTTTTAATGAGGGCAGGAATAAGAGTCTCTGTCTGTGTGTGTGTGTGTGTGTGTGTGTGTGTGTGTGTGTGTGTGTGTGTGTGTGTGTGTGTGTGTGTGTGTGTGTGTGTGTGTGTGTGTGTGTGTGTGTGTGTGTGTGTGTGTGTGTGAGGGGCTGTTTGTGTGTTAATGGAGCCGTGTTTAGACTGAGACGCCACTTTTCTTTGTTTTCATTAGCAGCCCAAAGCATTCTGGACTTAACCACTCCAGGCTTTAGGGTTTTTCCCAAGAAATGTGTCTCCGAGTTTTCTGGACTGAAGCAAAAATAAAAGAGCATCCATCAAAATCACTGCAGTTATAATAAAAGTCGCCCTTACATGCAGTGCGAGGGGCTTTATTTGAATTACAGTACCATATACTATTATGTTATGACTATTGTTGACTTAAATTGCTTATGGTAAGTAGTCAAATAAAAATTCATAATTATATTTAAGACATTTACTTCAGTGGAATAACACAGGCATCATTACTTGTCATTTGCTTGTAGTTATTTGTCAAAATTACTACCAATAGTGAGGCGGCACGGTGGCTCAATGGTGCAGAAGGTTGCTGGGTCAGTTGGCGTTTCTGTGTGTTGTTCATTGTTTGTTCATGTTACTAAATGCATTAACTAATACAAACGTATTGTGAAGTGTTTGCGATTAATCATTCTCAGGCTTTTCCCACAAAGCAGCTGTAATGTTTAATAATTCTCACAGATTCCGCTTCAGAAAACACACTGAGATCTGATCTGCATATGTATTGTGTTTGGAAGACGCACAATCAAACGCGCTCAAAGACACACTCGGGCTGAGGTTTGGGTTTGGCTGCGTTTCTGATCAGACATCTGGGAAGCAAATGATCCTTTATGGATGAGTGTTATTTCATGTGTGCCATCGGTGCGCTGCGGTCCACGCGTTCAGAAAGTCAAATCAAAGATGAACTCCGGTGGAAACGCGAGAGACCCAGCGCTCATGAAAGTGTCATGCTGAAAAAAAACGATCAAATATAGAGTGCGGACAGCATCTGCAGGGAATCACAAGCAGCTTTTAGGGCAAACACTAGATTTAGGGTAAACACTGGGGCAATATGACCTAAAATCAAAATCTCCATTAATTTAAAGCTTGATTGAACGATTATTTTATTTTCAATGTAAAACTGAAGGCAAAAGCTGCAGCAGATCTTGGTTTTACTCAGGTTTTACTTCATTTACGCAAACAAACAAGATAATCAAGTGAGCTACATTTATCATAAACAGCTTAGCACATGACAAAATGCAATGAAAAGCAAATACAGGGCGAAATGAGAAACCAAACAGGACACAGGTGAACATAATCATTTAATTAATTTATGATTAAAAATTTGATTAAACTTAATTAAACGAATATTTTATTGAAAATTAATATATGAAAATAAAAAGTTTCATAAAAGTGTTGTGCAGAAAAACTGAACAAGTGGAGTGTGTGAACCGCTTCTGCTGCGAAACACAAGCAGTTTTTAGGGCAAACACTAGATTTAGAGCAAACACTAGGGCGATTTGAGCTCAAATTAAAATGTCGATTAATTGAACGCTTGATATTTAATGATTAAGCCAAGAGTTGCAGCAGATCTCACTTACAGTTTTAGTTTATTCACACAAACAAACAAGATAATCAAGTGAGCTACAATCAACAAAATAGCTTCACCTATGAAAACTCAACGAAAAGCAAATACAGGGCGAAATGAAGAACCAAACAAGACACAGGTGGACATAATCATTAATCCAGTGAGTAACCATGGAAACTTACTAGCAACAGACACAGGAGGTAAAAGCACATTTATATGAAACTGTTTTCAAATAAAAACTAATAACAAACTTTTTGTTTTCAAACTGTTTAAAACTGCATGTTGTAAAGGTTTAGAAAACATCCAGATTTTTTTGTTTATTAAGTGTATTTAGATATTTAAAATAATTATAATAATTTAAGCTCATTTTAATGCGTATATAATATTATTGTTTGTTCATCTGGTACATTACAGTAGAAAACTGTGGGTTTAAAAAAATGCAGACGTCTTCTGAATAGATTTAGTCTTGACTTTGTCTCACCAACTTTGTTTTTATATTAAAAAGCATTTTTATGCAATGTGTGCTTGTTAAGTAATGTCAGAAATCTTTTTTAAAATGTCAACATAAAATTGTGCAACGTGATTTTGTTGCATTTCTTTAATTAAAATTGCATGAAAATAATCATGTGTAAGAATGTGTCCGAATCGTGAATCAGTCTGTTTCTGCACATCTCACCATTAGTATTAGTTCTCGATCAGACTGCAGATATACTGTGATATATTACTGCTGATAAATATGATGTAGAGTATATAGTAGGCTAATCTGTCATCATGTCTGAGTTTTTCTCTCAGAATCACAGCAGCTGAAGATTATTTAGAAAGTCAAAGTATCCTTCACAAGACAAAACACAGAATTCTTCAGGTCGTGTGTGTGTGTGTGTGTGTGTGTGTGTGTGTGTGTGTGTGTGTGTGTGTGTGTGTGTGTGTGTAACCTGATACAGCAAACCTCAACACTGAAGGATGAGAAACACGAGACATTTACAGCCCTTGAACAGCATCATGCATTAAGGAGAAATACTGTAACACTACAGACAACACAGACAGACTCTACTGTACATAACGGAGATTTTCTCAACCAATTTTACAAGAAGTCCCCTGCATTTATTACATCTACATTACATCTACATTTAGTCATTTGGCACATGAGTTTGTCCAACGTGACCCACAATTGAGATTACAATTATTAGTTATTAGAATACTCTGTATATAGAAATCTGATATATGCAAATGACATATATTACATACAAAATACATATATATATATATATATATATATATATATATATATATATATACATACAAACACATATATATGCAACACATATCTCAAAACAGTGCAAAAATATCAGTTAACGTTTACTTGTTTTCAGCCATTACTATAATAAATATGTTCAAATTTTCATGGCCTCAGCCATATCACCCTGCAGTCCAAGACCAGTTACTCACTGAAGCTAAGCAGCGATGAGCCTGGTCAGTAGCTGGACGACCACATTGGCAAACTAGGTTAATGAGGCCAGCAGGGGGCGCTCAACCTGCAGTCTGTGAGTCCTAATGCCTCAGTAAAGTGAAGGAGACACTATACTGTTAGTGAGTGCTGTCTTTCAGACTGAGGTCCTTAATAATCCCATGTAAAGGGTGTATCCCTTTGGTGTCCTGACCTCCCAATCATCCTCATCCACTGAATTGGCTCCATCACTGTCTCTCCACTCCACCTATAGCTGGTGTGTGGTTAAGCACTGGCGCCTTTGTCCTGTGGCTGCCAGAGCTTCATCCAAGTGTAGCTGCACACTGGTGGTGGTGTGCAGAGAACCCCCTTATGACTTCATGTGCTTTGGGTGTATGACCATGCACAATAACTGTGCTATAGAAATACACATTACATTACTTTTTCAGCCTGTGAGTTGGCGGTCAGCAGGAGATAGTAATGATTTGTCCACCAGGGGGCGTTACTATAATGCGGTGACATAATATCCACAATATCAAGTGACAATACGAATATTAAAAAAGCTAAATATTAGCTGATACAGTGTAAGGTTGAATCCTCAAACTCATTTTGCTCCTGTTTGTGTCCTCAATCTGGCAACCCGAGTAAAATAAATCCTGTCCAATGTGTTCACTGTGGGCTGCAATACCCATTTCAACCACTCAATCCTACACATTCATTCATTTTATTTACAGCTTAGTCTCTTTATTTATCAGTGGTGGCCACTTTGCAATGAACCGCCAACTATTTTAGCATATGTTTTACGCAGAGGATACCCTTCTAGCACCTAACCCATCACTGGGAAACACCCATACACACTCATTCACACACACACTCATACACTACGGCCAGTGTAGTTGATCAGTTCCACTATAGCGCATGTGTTTGTCTGGGAAACTGGAGCACCCGGAGGAAACCCACGCCAACACGGGGAGAACATGCAAACTCCACACAGAAACACCAACTGACCCAGCCAAGACTTGAACCAGTGACCTTCTTGCTGTGAGGCGAATGTGCTACCCACTGCGCCACCATGCCACCCTCAATCCTACTCAATCTGCATGACATTTTGCTGTCATGCAGAGGTTCCTTAAGGACAGTTGTGCTCCCACATAGTGCTGAACGTCCTGAAGATCTGATGATTTATAATTCCTTCAGCGCTGATCTGTTGATTAATGCAGTTTGTCCAGATTTTGTGCGTTTGCTAACAGACACTTTAGCAGAGATCGGTCTGATATTTGATCGCTCAGACTGAGATTTCAGACATCAGAGAATCTGCTTCAATAAGCGGAAAGTCTTGCCAGCCGGGACCTCAAAAATCTCCCCAGAAACATGAAATCTATCTCTTAAACATCGCCGTCATGTGATCCGCTGAACACTGCGCCGTCTTCTGATGAAAGCTCTGTTAGCAGCTCGCAATTTTGCGGCAATTAAAACTATTTAATTCTCTGAAAAGCTGATTTAGTTCCAGATGGAGCTGCTTGAGAAAACAGTTTCGCACAATTATACTGTACTTCCGGCTAATGAATCAGCGCTCGTCCCGTATCGCATTAACAGCGTTTAACACTGACAGTGATTAATTAGTTGGTTTTCATCCTGCAGTTTAAAGGTTACTTGAATCTGCTACAACAGTTTCTGCCGTTTTTAATGGGTGGAAAATGGATTTCGCTGATTTCTCTTTCTGCTGTGAAGGAGTTTTGATTTAGATGTATTCCCCTCAGAAGCGAGCTGATGTTTCCCGTTTTCTATAAACTCAAGATAAACTGAATCAAACGCTGCGAGAGGCTCATCAATCACTGTCTGCCCGCGGCTCGAGCTTCATACTTTACAGCAGAACAACTGCATTCAACACCAACTTCAATAAACGCTGAGATTATTTTGGCCTGGTGAGTTTGATCTGTGTGCGCTTAACTGCTTTAAACAAGCCTTTCCCTAACACAACTTCTATTATGGACCACTTTAAACATGGAATAATCTCTCTGTCACTGCTAAAAATGATGTGACTGTAAATGCAATTTAGCCTGAGTATGATTTTGTATTTGTGCCATATATACACACATACTTTTCATAATACTGCAATCACGTTCTTCCACTGTATTTTGGAAATCTAACTAACTAACTTTCTTCTGAAGCCAGGTTCTGATAAATGTGTCAAAACTCATGATAAAAGATATCAAGTTGGGCCTAATTAACCAATCAGCCAAATAACTAATGCAATATACCAACTAAATAATTAATAACTAGATGTTCAATTAATATGGAAGTATGTTGAGAAATACAGTTTTGGGACTAGCTACCTAATTTCTAACTAGGAAACTAATTTTCATGTAAACATATTGAAAGATACTGCATGGGGTAATTCACTAACTAATTAAACAACTAACTAACTAACACACTGTCTAATTGTCTTGTAAACATGTTGAGGAGTAATGTGTTTGGAGTGACTGACTGACTAATTAACTAACATATTGTTGAATTCCCATATAAACATATTGAGAAATGTGGTTTTACAACCAAATAACAAACTCTATAAACCCATGTAAACACATTGTTTTGGAACTAGCTAACTAACTAACCATCTAATTTTATTTTGAAATCATGGTTTTAGGACCAACTAACTAACTAATCAACCAACCAACTCACTAACTAACTAACAAACCATCAAATTTCTGTTGAAAATATGATTTTGGGACTAACTAATTAACTAACTAACTAATTAACTAACTAACCAACCAGCTAACTAACTAACTAACTAACTAACTAACTAACAGACCATCTAATTTCCATGCTATGAAATATATGGTTTTGAGATTAACAAACTAACTAACTAACTAACTAACTAACTAACTACTTAACTAACTGTCTAATTTCTTTGTTGAAAAATATGGTTTTGGGATTAACTAACTAAACAACTAACTAACTAACTAACTAACTAACTAACTAACTAACTAACTAACTAACTAACTAACTAACTAACCACCAAACTAACAGACTGTCTTATTTCCATGTTGTTAAAAGTGGTTTTGAGGCTAACTAACTAACTAACTAACTAACTAACAATCTAACAATCTAATTTCCATGTTCAGAGATATGGTTTTGAAATTAACTAACTAACTGAGACTCTAATTTCCATGTTAAGAAATGTGGATTTGGGATTAACCAACTAACTAACAATCTATCTAATTTCCATGTTGAAAATATGTTTTTGGAGTTAACTAACTAACCAACTGGCTAACCAAATATGGTTTTGGGATTAACTAACTAACTAACTAACTAACTAGTTAACTAACTCACTAACAGACCTTCTAATTACCATGTTGAAAAATATGGTTTTGGGATTAGCTAACTAACCAACCAACTAACTAACCAACAGACCATCTAATTTCCATGTTAAGGAATATGATTTTTGGATTACCTAACCAACCAACCACTTAAATATTCTGAACCTAGTTAACCTAGTAATCCTAGTAATAATTAAATGTGATTATGCTTAAAAAGAGCACAGATATTTGCCACTGGGCTCAGATAAGCTTGTTTTTCCTCTTAATTAAGATATGTTTCTGTGCCTGACGTCAGCTTTTAGTTTTGGTCTAACAGCAGATGCAACTGCAGACGTGTGTGTCCTGAGCTGCAGATCTGTACGCGGGTTCAGAAGGTTTTCTTCATCCAAACATCACGTCATGTGTTGTGAAACGCTGGATCCATCACTGCTGTTACTGTATGTGCTGTGCAGGTATTGGAGTTGGATGAATTCTGTGGTCTTCTCTCGCTGACACGTCTGATGGATTATCTGCACCGCAACAGAATTTCCTTTAATTAAGACGATAGTTTGCGCTCCGGGTTCTGCAGATGTTGTCTTTGGTATCGCTCCACTGATTTCAGAAATGGATTACTTGCAGTGGTGGAAAGAGGACTGGAACATCATACTCAAGTAAAAGAATCATTACTTGACAAAAACACGTAGTGCACAACAAAGCATCTGCTGTAACACCTGCTACTATCATTACTATAACACCTACAACAACAACAACTACTACTACACCTACTACAACAACACCAATGACTACTACTACTATTACTACTACTACTACTATAACTACAACATCAACACCCACTTCTACTACTATTACTACAACACCAACCACAACAACTACTACTACTACTATCACTACTATTACTATTACAACGCCTACTACTACAACAACAACACCTACTACTACTACTACCACTACTACTACTACTATAACTACAACACAAACAACAACTACTACTACTACTACTATTACTATAACTATAACTACAACACAAACACCCACTACTACTACTATTACTACAACACAAACAAAAAACTACTACTACTACTACTACACAAACAATAACAACTACTACTACTACTACTACTACTATTACTACTACTACACAAACAACAACAACAACAACTACTACTACTACTACTACTACTACTACAACTACTACTATAACAACACAAACAACAACACCTATTACTACTACAACAACTACAACACAAACAACAACAACAACTACTACTACTACTACACAAACAACAACAACAACTACTACTACTACTACTACTACACAAACAACAATTACAACAACTACTACTACTACTACTACTACTACAACAAAAACAACAACAACAACAACAACTACTACTACTACTACTACACAAACAACAATTACAACAACTACTACTACTACACAAACAACAACAACAACAACAACTACTACTACTACTACTACTACAACACAAACAACAACAACAACTACTACTACTACTACTACTACAACACAAACAACAACAACAACTACTACTACTACTACTACTACTACTACTACTACACAAACAACAACAACAACAACTACTACTACTACTACTACTACTACTACTACTACAACTACTACTATAACAACACAAACAACAACACCTATTACTACTACAACAACTACTACACAAACAACAACAACAACAACTACTACTACTACTACTACTACTACAACTACTACTATAACAACACAAACAACAACACCTATTACTGCTACAACAACTACTACACAAACAACAACAACAACAACAACTACTACTACTACTACTACTACTACACAAACAACAATTACAACAACTACTACTACTACTACTACAACTACAACACAAACAACAACAACAACAACTACTACTACTACTACTACTACACAAACAACAATTACAACAACTACTACTACTACTACTACTACTACTACACAAACAACTACAACACAAACAACAACTACTACTACTACTACTACTTCTACTACTACTACTACACAAACAACTACAACACAAACAACAACTACTACTACTACTACTACTACACAAACAACAACACAAACAACAACAATTACAACAACAACTACTACTACAACTACAACACAAACAACTACAACAACAACTACTAATACTACTACTACCATTACTACTACTACTACGACTATTATTATGTACTACTACTACTACTACTATAACCGACACCAACAACAACAAATACTACTACTACTACTACTACTACTACAACACCTACTACTACACCACCACAAACAGCAACAACAGTAACAACAGCAACTATTACTACTACTACTATTATTATTACAACACCTACTACTACAACAACAACTACTACATGTATTATTACTTCTACAGCTATTAATACTACAACACCTACTACTACAACTACTACTACTATTACTACAACAACAACACCTACTACTGTCATTCCTATTTTTGTGGTTATTCTAACCCTTCGGTTTACCATTATATTAGTGTTATTGTGAATACCTTATTCTCCACCACTGATCTGTTTTTTCTATTATTTATTCTCGAGTAGCGAGAAACATTTTGTAGTTTTCAGAGAAACTTACTCAAAGTAATATGTGTCTTTGTGACTTCGTTCCCTCACACCACTAATTATTGCTCATCCAAACTACAGAAATGTTTTGTTTTCGCCTCATGAATTCATGTTATCTTCCTCTTCGCCTGCTTAGTACACTTGATGGAGGTCTGGGTTATTTATTGATGGAGGTCTGGGTTATTTATTGATGGAGGTCTGGGTTATTTTCCTCTCTGATGTTTCTCTAAAGCAGAGATCTGTAATGTATGTGAGAGCTCAGATCATCAGATGTTTGAGTTCACACCGAGGTCTGCGAGCAAGATCTCCAGCCAACATAATATGATCTAAGGATGTTTTGCTAACGTTCTCATTGAGAAAAGAAAATGTTATTTCTGAATGCTCTCTGAAGGGCCCGGCTTAAATGTTTTTTCTTCTTGGCCTGTGCTACAGAAATATTCATTTTAGTCCTTTCGCAAACATTACTTTAAACGTTTTCTGAACGTTCTGAAACAAGAAACATGTTACATTAGCACCCTTTACATCAAAAACAAAGCAGATATAAACGAACAATCTTATAAAAGTAAGTAATAAATCAATCTAAAAGCTTCAGATGTCTTAATTACCGATACATGGCTTTAATAAACTATTGTAGTGTCACAAAATAAGTCATAAAAGTCTTTTTTTTTTTTTTAGATTTATACATCATCTGAAAACTAAACTAAAAAGAGCAACAATTATTTAAAAATCTGGATTCTGAGGGTGCAAAAAAAATCTAAATATTGAGAAAACTGCCTTTAAAGATGTCTAAATGAAGGGCTTAGCAATGCACATCACTAATAAATAAATAATCTAGTTTTTAGATATTGACAGGATATGATTTATACTCAATATTCAAATGATTTATAAAAGAACAATACAATGTATTTTTGGCTATCAACCATTTAGAGCGTGGCAATCGGTCATTTAGGGCGTGGCTTTAAGTCATTTAGGACAGGCTTTCTGTCCTTTAGGGTGGGGCTATCGGTCCTTAAGAGCGGAACTATCAGTCTTTTACGCAGGCTATCGGTCCTTTAGAGTGGGGCTATTGGTCTTTTAGGGCAGGGCTATCAGTAATTTAGGGTGGGGCTATCAGTTATTTAGGGAGGCTCTATCAGACCTTTAGGGTGGGGCTACCAGTCCTTTAGGGAAGGGCTATTAGTCATTTAGGGAGGAGCTAACAGTCCTCGGAGGCGTGGCTATCAGTCATTTGGAGAGAGGCTATCAGTCCTTTAGGGTGGGGCAATCAGTCCTTTAGGGCGCGGCTATCAATCCTTTAGGGCGGGGCTATTAGTACTTTAAGAAGAAGCTATCAGTTCTTTTCGGAGGGGCTATCACTCATTTAGGCAAGGTCTATCAGCTCTTTAAGAAGGGGTTATCAGCCCTTTAGGGGGGGGCTATCTGTCATTTAGGGCAGGGCTATCTTATTTTTGCTCTGCCTTTATCCATTCATCAATCTTCGCTCATTTTGTTAGCAATCCGTATCTTTCAATATTCCAATCGGTTCCTAAAGGACAAAATCATCCGCCACCCAATAATTATCTTTTTAATTTCAGGACCATTTCATGTGGATAGTGAACTGTTCTGCATTTTTACTCTGAGTTTGTTCTAGAAGACCCTTCATGACTCTGTAGTTTGATAATATCTACGGTAACACGTGACGCAGTGTTTACATCAGACTCGTAAACGTCCAGCATATTTACAGCTCTTATATTCTCCGTGACGGAGAGTCTCTCCAAACCTGAGATAAATGCGTCCTCCTCCAATGAGAAGACAGAAAAGGGGAGTTTATGATGCTTCGTAACTCATAAAGCACTGTGACTGAAACTGATGCTGACTGCAGATAAGAGCAGGACGACCCTCAGACCACCGTGAAGAACATCAGACACTCTGCTTATTTACACTGCAGGAGCCACAGCGGCACCACACCGCACAATAACACACTCTTACATCACAGATGAGTGATGCTGATTGGCTGATGGTCACTCTCAGGTGTTTGGATATTAACAGATAAAAGTAGTTCCGGCAGGTTTAGAGCGACTCAATATCACTGCTGAATGATTAGAATTATTTCACAACTACAACAGTCCCAATCAGAACACAACAGGAGATGAGGAGACGTGGAGGACACTAGAGATGCACATAGAGGACGCTTAAGGAGGACAAAAACCTGATAAATAGACTCAATAGCGGTGCAGGAGACCAGAGGAGGAATGCAATAATCACCTGTGGGACGGTGGAGTATTAGAGAATAATGCACACTCGAGGTGTAACAGACTGTTTAATGTCACCTTGAGTCTGCATTATTTCCTAATATTTAAAAGGCCTGTCATGAATTATTCCTTTAATTATTATCATGAAATAAATGTTCCAAATTAAATAGTGATTTCTGGGGATGCAACAAATCTTCAGCCAACAAATATTATCAGAGAAGAACAGCTGTAAATGTCATTGTGTGGTCACAAGTGGCTTTCACAGTGGACAGGAAAGCACTGCACTATGAAACCCATTCATTTGATTTAAAGGCACAGTTCACAGTTTTCACCTTTCACTTTTTAATTGTTCTGTTAAACACAAAGGAAGAAATACTGACGAATACTGGGGAAAAACAGCCATTGACTTCCTTAGTATTTTTTGTTCCGATGGAAGTCAAGAGCTACGCTTCCACTCAAATACGCACACTTAATTTCTGTGAATCTTAGTGATTAAAGCAGTTTCCGTCCAAACCTGTACAGATATCCCTGAGAGAAGTGTAGGTTGCTGCACTGTTTGGATTCTCCCAACCCAAGCTCATTCTAAAAACGTAGCCCCGCCCCACGGACGTTTCTGGAGACCGCGATTTACATGGCCGGAGTACGTATGGCCGCATTTGTTTTTTTCGCGCGAACGCTACAGGGCAGTGTGACGTCGCTCCTCTTCTTCGCGCTCGCCGGCTGTGACGGCCCACCTCCTTGTGGAGGGCTTTCCCGCCGCAAGCAGTTTGTCCGCTTAGCTCGTAGTGTTCGTCAGCAGAGAGGAGGAGCCACCCGCAGCGACGACCGGGTTCAAGTCTGGGTAAGAGCGGTTCCAGAAATCAGGTAAGATGAAAAACTGAGTCTAAAAAATAAAGTGAACAAGTTCGTGGAGGGGTGAGAATGCGGCAAAATCCGAAAACTAGGTCAAAATCGGACAAGGGCTTTTGCTTATTTAATTTTTTTTTTTTTTTCTATTGGTCACTAAATATGAGTATATCCTCATGTCCATTTTCATGTTTCCATTAAGCATGTTTTATATGATATTCCACAATGTGCATTAAAATAGGTGTATGGAAATATCACTAATGACTCTCTTCTAAACACATGATGAAAAAGAAACTCATAGACATTTGACACCACTTGAAAGTGAGTTAATTTTGGGGTGAATTATACCTCAATATAACTCAATATAAAGACTGATGTGTATCTGATATGAATCTGTACACACTGTACATCTTCAGCCCGTGTGTGTGCGTGTGTGCATGTGTGTGTGCGCGTGTGATTTATCTGCGTTCAGCTCCTCTCCGTCTAATGTTCTGGAGTGGACGAACACTTGCCGAAACGATGCAGTCCGGGCTCATAAAAGCCGGCGTATGCAGCAGCAGCAGCAGCCAGCTGGACGCAGACTTTACAACCGCGTGTCAGAGCTGCTGAATCCAGAAACTTTCTTCTGTTTTTATTAGATGGAGCGTGGAGACAAACAGAACACAGTAAAACATTAACCTCTTCATGGTGCGAAGAAAAACAGACTTTTACATGCACATGTGTGTCTCAGAATCTGTGGAAGTCTGTTTTCACCACGGGGGGGTTTGAGAGAGAGAGAGAGAGAGAGAGAGAGAGAGAGAGAGAGAGATTGTTAATTTATCCCTCTCAATATAACCTAATTTATCAAGAGTACAAAAAATCAACATTTTATAAACATGGACTTGGTTTTACAAGGAAACAAGTCAGAATTGTGAGATGTGCATTCAAAATAAAGAGGAAAAGAGATGGAGTTTTGTGACGTAAACAGACAATTCTGAACAAAAATAAATAAATACATAAATACAAACATAAACAAGGAAAAATGTAAAATTGTGAGACAACTCAGAATTTAGACCTCAGAAATAGTCTAAGCAAAGGGAAAATGAATGAATAAACTCAGAATTTAGAAAATGAAAAATATTAGAAAGTCTTCAGTAACTCTGAATTCTGAGAAGCAAAGATGTAAACTGAGAATTGAGAAAACATTGTTAAATAATCTGCAATATCTGAATTGTGATACATAAACTCAGAATTCAAACGGGAAAAAAGTCAAATTGCATTTACATTTTACATTTACATTTAGTCATTTAGCAGACGCTTTTATCCAAAGCGACTTACAAATGAAATTGTAAAACAGAAATGAAAAATTTCAAGGGAAAAATGTCAGAAGTGCAGAACATGAGCAAAAAATGCCAAGGAAAAATGCAAGAATCACAAGAAATCTAGAATTCCAAGAAAAAAGTCTTAATAGCAAGATTTTGAGGAAAGCTTAATAAATATGAGACCTAAACTCAAGGAAACATCCGAATTGTGAGATTTAAACTTAAAGAAAAGTCATAATCAAAGTCATAATCGTACAACCCAAACTCAGAATTCCAAGGGACAAATGTCAGAAGCGCAGAATATAAGATAAAAATGCAGGAATGGCAAAATGTAAACTCAGAATTGAGGAAAATTCTGAATTGGGGGGAAAAGTCAGAACTGCAAGATGTAAACAAAAAAATTTTAATTGTAATATCTAAACTCGGAATTCCAAGAAAAACGTCAGAATTTACTGATGCAAACCCAGAATTTACAAGAAAACTCAGAATTCTGATGAGATGTAAACTCAGAATTGAGGGGAAAAAATCAGAACAGCAGGACATAAACAAAAATATGAACTGCAATATTTGAACTCAGAATTCCAAGAACAATGTCAGAATTCTGATTTTAAAAAGTCAGAACTGTGAGGGGTAAATTAATAACTCCAGGAAAAAAATATGAATGGCAAAAAGAAGAAAGAATAAAGAAAAAACTGTGAGATTTTAACTTGGAAGATTTAGAACGCCAAGAAAAAGACAAAATTGTAAGAGGCTCAAAATTACAATGAAAAAAAAATATGAATTGCGAGGTTTAAACTGTGAACTCCCAATGAAATTTGAAGGAAAAAATTCTGAATTGTGAGATTTCTTATCATAATTGTGAAGCAGAGAGCAGGATAAGCAGAACCAGTGTTTACTGCGGTGAATTCTGAGCAAAATTAAGAATTACAAGACATAAAATCTGAATTCTGAGAGTGAAAAATACACAACTGTGAGACGTAAACTCAAGAATTACAAGAAAAAAAAATTAACTGCAAGATTTAAACTGAATTCCAAGAAAAAAGACTGAATAGTGAGATTTAAAGCCAGAATTCCAAAAAAAGCCAAGAAATATGGATATAGTGGGATTTAAACAGAAATCAGAGGAAAATTTCTGAGAACAAAAATAAAGACAATTGTAAGATGCAAATAAAGAATTCAAAAAGAAAAATAATAACTGCGGCACTTAAACTCAGATCTCCCAAAGAAATTTGAAGAAAAAATTCTCAATTGTGAGACATAAAATATAATAGAGGGCCAGAATTCAATATGTAGAGATGCAAACGGTCAAAAAATGAATAGTCCGTGTCCACACGGCTCCTGGTGTGATGCTGTGAGACTGTATAAGTAAAATGTAAATATTATAATGCTGAGGACAAGTCTAAATTCTCAGAAAAAAAGACAAAACTGCAAGACTTAAAATGAGAATTGCAAAAATAATGTCAGAATTGTGAGATTTAAACTGTTAAATAAAAAACAACTTTATAATTATTATTATTATTAGTATTATCATTATGATTAAGGGCTGTCACGGTTGTGGAGTGGGAAGCACAATCACCTCATAGCAAGAAGGTCTCTGGTTTGAGTCTCGGCTAGGTCAGTTGGTGTTTCTGTGTGGAGTTTGCATGTTCTCCCCATGTTGGTGTGGGTTTCCTCCAGGTGCTTCGGTTTCCCCCACAGTCCAAACACATGCGCTATAGGAGAATTGGGTAGGCTAAATTGGCCGTAGTGCATGTGTGTAAATGAGTGTGTGTGGATGTTTCCCAATGATGGGTTGCAGCTGGAAGGGCATCCGCTGCATAAAACATATGCTGGATAAGTTGGCGGTTCATTCCACTGTGGCGACCCCTGATTAATAAAGGGACTAAGCTGAAAAGAAAATGAATGAATGAATTCTTATGATGATGATGATGATTCTGAGGCAGAGAGCAGTTCTCACACGGCTCCTCGTGTGGTGCTGTAAGACTGTGTAGTTTAGTGCTGGAGTTTCTGTGACTCGCTGTAAATCAGAACAGACTCCGAGATTGTGTGTTGTCAGAGGCGGATCACCGTGTTTATGGCAGTGAACGTTCATTTATTACAGCAAAAGTGTGTGTGTGTGTGTGTCTCTCTTGAGGCTGTGACCCGCTCCACACACCCGGATCATGTTCTACCAGCAAACCCTTCCCACCTCCGGCCTGGAAAACACCATTACAGCGCTAATTTACTAGCGGATCAGTGTCGTTTAGCCGGACTTCAACAGCTCAGATGTGAGAAAGGTTTTAGCACCTCCGAACCCGAATCCAAATCAAACAGAAGTCACAGCCAGAGCCCAGGCCAGACTGCTTGGCGTTTAGTAGCGACATTGTTTTGCTAGCAGCCGGGGCGACATTAAATCACGCCGGGTCAGACGTCCCTATATTACGACTCCCAGAGCGCTCGCTGAAGAAAAAACAACCTGAGAACGGCAGAACGACTGACAAACCTCAAGGAAAGTTCAGTTCTCATCTGGCTTTATGAAGCATTCGCCAATACACAAGCACACTTGTTAAAGACACTTGCTTAACAAAATGAATACTTTTATTCAGCAAGAGTGCAATGTGACCATATATAGTAGAGCTGCACGATACTGGAATAAACCTGATATTGCAATACTTTATCTTGCTGTGATTAATATTGCTTCACAAGCTAGACTGAATAGCTCTATTCGACACATTTCTGGGGAGTCTAACCATAGGCTGTAAGACATGGACTTAGTATCCGTGATGTCACCCATAGGTTTCTGAAGAGTGCAAAAGAAGCTACAAAGGAGGCTGTGTGAAGGGTTTGTGAGCACAATAAAGTGCACACAGCATGCCCTATCATCTGATAATTGTAGGAAATAATTCCAAAAGGCGACTGACTGCCACATACAACAACACAAAAATACTATGAATAAGCAGAGTTCAGCAGCTAATCAGCCGGAATCAGCTGAGGTGACGGCGGCCAGCAAGACCTAGCTGTCACTCAAGTGGCCACACCCTTAATTATGCAGATTAATATAACTTAATACAAAGGAAACCCATATAAATGATTAAATAACTTTCCCATATAAATAATTAAATACAATTAATCTTTGTTACACCTCCAAACATCGTTTCTTGTAGCCCAATGCTTTCTGGAAATGCTCAGTCACAGTCCTTAAAAACACATGCAATCAATAAACTTTCACTTTATTATGGTTAAAAGTAGCAGTTGCTCTAAAAATCGCAGCTCCTTGTCAGCCATATTTCAGACTAAACATTGCAGATTCTGCGATGGGGCTATTGCGGATGTGCACATTGCGATATCGATGCTAATTCCATATATTGTGCAGCCCTAATAAATAGTGTATGGACAAAATTAAAAGGGTAGCACTTTACAATAAGGTTGTATTAGTTAATGCATTATGCAATAATAATAAAATATAATTTTCTATTTCAGAATTCAAAACTATTTTTTTTATCTTTCCATTTAGCAATGAACAATGGAAGACGAACACTGTGATTTTTGCACCCAGAATTCCAGAATTCCAGAATTTCACATTGCTATATCTTGGCCAAATGTTAAAAGTTACACTTTACTTGAGGAATTTATTAGTAGTTGTCATAACAAACAATGACATCTTTGCATTTTAAATGACATAACTGAGCGATTGGCATGTAAGAACATGTTATAAGCATAAAATCTTGTGTGGCATGTCGTGATTTCTTGAAAGCCTTATGCACACCATCAACTCAAGTGTAACCTATTATAATAACCTAACAAACTGAATATCACTGAAAAGATTATTTAATCAGCTTTTAAATCATATTAAAAAAACTGTGAGTGTCACTTTAAAGTGTCTGAAACACACAAGCCGGACGTTCCTCAATCAAACCCACCAGAAAAGCAAACATTTAGACACCTTAAAAAGGCTTTTTCTCAATATTTAACTTTTTATCTTAGATTACAGATTTATGCATTGTTATTTCGTGGCTAAATGTTGTTCTATTATAATAACAAACCAAATACCAATGAATACCTTATTTAATCAGCTTTTAGATCATGTATAAATCCCAATTTTTTGCACCAGATTCTACATTTATAAATTGTAATATATATTGGCTAAATATTATAATATAATACAAACCAAACAAACAATGGAAAGCTTTTTTTATCCAGCTTTCAGATCATATAAATCCCAATTTCTAAATAAATTGATGCTCATGGTTTCATGGTCTAATCTCCTAAATAAAAACATAAAATGTGAAATAAAGTGTCTAAAATAAGCGCACATGACTCTGAGTAACACAGATTTGGTGTAAAAACATCTGCATTTCTCCATGCCTGTGATTACATGGCCTCGTTATCTTTATATCGCTGCATTGTGTAAAGTTCTCTCGCACTGCCAAACGCTGGATCTTAATTGCCGTCTGCTTCTCGGAGACTGTAAAACTGGCCTAAACACCACGCTGGTGGCCCACAGTTTGGCCAATACGTTAATAGCACCATAACTCTGTGTGTTCAGGGTTATTCGGCCGCTCTGGGTCTCAGAAATCATATACACACACTGTACATATATTATAGTATTTCCAACTCTTTGTTAACGAATACTTCAGCATTTACCACACCAGCATTTACCATACAGTTGGGCTGTTACCATAGCAACTGTAGAATCACCACAATAAATCAATTACTGTAGTTGTCGTGTTACCATAGCAACTGTAGAATCACCACAACAGATCAATTACAATACTTGTTGTTACCATAGCAACTGTAGAATCACCGCGATTGATCAATCACTATAGTTGTTGTGTTACCATAGCAACTGTAGAATCACCACAACAGATCAATTACAATACTTGTTGTTACCATAGCAACTGTAGAATCACCGCGATTGATCAATCACTATAGTTGTGTTACCATAGCAACTGTAGAATCAACACAACAGATCAATTACAATAGTTGTGGTGTTACAATAGCAACTGTAGAATCACCACAATAGATCAGTTACTATAGTTTAATGTTGCCATAGCAACTGTAGAATACCCACAACAGATTAATACGTATAGTTGCTGTTGTACCATGGCAACTGTAGTGTGTCTGTGTGTGTGTGCGTGTGTGTGTTAGAATTGCAGCACATCCAGCTGCTGTGTTTCGCTCTAAAACAGACAAAATCTAAATATATAAACCAGTTGAGCGAAACTGGATTAAATATTGTTTTTGACTGGAAGGAATCATCGTAATCTGCTAACGTTCAGCCCAACTGTTGCTTTTAATTCATTCCAGCATTTGAAAACATCCAATAAAGCGAGGAAAGAAGAGAAGGAAGATCACTGAGCTGGTCAGGAAACTCTTCGCCACATTTACTGAAGAGCAAATCGCACGCAGAACATCAAACACGTTAAAACATACTCAACACATTACAGTGAGGACTCACAGACGCGTCTGCGGGGGGAAAATATCACAAACGCAGCCAGAGAATCAGACAGCATTTCACAGACGAGGTCTCGCATTTCTGCCTTTATAAATGTCCTGCACATTCCTTCAGTGTGGTTCCTTTAATTACGTAATTGCCAAATAACACACTTCTGCCAAATAACACACTCATTAATCTTGTCTTTGTTTCACTTTCAGATCCAATACATGTAAAGCTCAGCAGCCCAATAAAAGATCAGTATTAGCGTCAATGACGGTCACGTTCAGAGCAGAATGTGAGTCTCTATCCGCTAACATCCACAGGCCTTTCAATTCTAGATGAAAACAACCGAGCGTATCCTGAAATACAACGTTAAATCATCTAGTGCAAAATAACTCTGCTGTTACATTTGTATTTTATTTTATATTAGATATTGTTTAATGAACAATTTAGCCCAATCGTCCTCCATCTACATTGTCGTTTTGAGGATGATCTAATGCTGTATATTTAGTACGGAGAGGAAGTTTCAAAACAAAATACTACAATAATTAATTATAGCACGCTGTAAAGTCCACTCTTAGAGTAAAGGTGAGAAAAAAACTTGTGTAGCTTTAAATGCAAATGAGCTGCTAAACCACACCCCTTTCCAGAACAGGCCCGAGCCTTTAGAGTGTGCAATTAGTTACTATAGTGGCTGTGTTACCATGGCAACAGTACAACCACCGCAACAAACTAATTACTATAGTGGTTGAGTTACCATGGCAACAGCAGAATCACCACAACAAATTGATTACTATAGCAGTTGAGTTACCACAACTGTAGATTCACCACAACAAATCGATTACTATAGGGGTTGTATTACCATAGCAACTGTAGAATCACCACAACAGATTAATTACTATAGTGTGTGTTACCATAGTAACTGTAGAACAACTGCAACAGATTAATCACTATAGTAGTTGTGTTACCATGGCAACTGTAGAATCACCACAACAGATTAATTACTATAGTGTGTGTTACCATAGTAACTGTAGAAAAACCGCAACAGATTAATCACTATAGTAGTTGTGTTACCATGGCAACTGTAGAACAACCTCAACAAATGAATTACTGGTTGCGTTAATATAGCAAGTTTAGAATTGCCACAATGGATCAATTACAAAAGTTGTTCTGTTACCATAGCAACAGTAAAACAACCATAACAAATCGATTACTGTAGTATTTTAAAGTTGATTAAACCAACTTAATTACACACACGGTTACTGAATGTAATTCGGGTTATAATTATGAATGTGTATAATATATATGAATATAAGATCTGTGACGACTCGCTAATAACACACGAAATCCAGGCCCGCCTCTTTTGGCAGAAATTATGTAAATTAAGTATGTCGTTATTCGTGTCGTCTTTGTTCTTGGAAGAGAACATGAACACAACGGAGGTGTTTGAGTTCATCCAGAAACAGTAACTGATACACAGACAAACATCCAGCTGGAGGAACTTTGCAGATCGTCCTCACCATCCAACATCAAAACTAAAGGAGATCTCGACAGTTTATCCCACACGCCATCTGATGGATTACACACACTGATAATCTCTGTTCAGGAGCATCAGAGTGTTCACACACATGATCTCCAGTCAAACACACATCTGCACTTCAATCAAACACACCATGATCTACTGACACACAAACACACACACACACCAATCATTTATTTATCTAATTACCATGGTAAAATAACAACATCATTGATATTTTATGATTAATCAAGTCAAATTTAGGCTACATATAAATGAATAAACACAATGAATGATCAAACACACACACACACACACACACACACACACACAAACACACACAAACAGACTTTCGGGTGAATCTCTCCAATAAATCCCATGTGTCATAACTCATCTTTTAAATCAAAAGGAATATTTTGCACAAACAACATTATTTGAGCCGTTCAGATTTACTGCGTTCTCAATCATCCAGAAACAGGCTTCACTTTCCTGACGCAAAACAAAACACTCTTACTGTCTTTGATTGAGGGTAAAATATGAGCTTGCTTTTTCCTGCTTTTCTGAACAGATTAGATTCAGCTTTACTGTCACTGTGCAGAGGCAATGATACACAGCATGCACAAGTGCAAATAACAAACTGTGTACATGAATATGTGATGTAAAGTATACACTCACAACATGAAAAAAGCACTAAGAATTTAAAGGTGTTTCTAAATCATACTATAGTAGTACTATAGTATATTAATCTGTTGTGGTAACCCTACAGCTTCAATGGTAACAACAACTAGTAATATTAACATATGGCCCAATAGTGTAGCTTTCTAACTCATTCACTCTTCAGCTTAGTCCCTTATTCATCAGGGGTCGCCACAGCAGAATGAACCACTAACTATTCCAGCATATGTTTTACACAGATGTCCTTCCAGCTGCAACCCAGTACTGGAAAACACCCATACACACTCATTCTCTCACACACACACACACACACACACACACACACACACACACAAACACACACTATGACCAATTTACTCCCAACATGAAGAGAACATGCAAACTCCAGACAGATATGCCAACAGGCCGGGACTCGAACAAGTGACCTTGCTATGAGGCGACAGGGAGATGTAACATTTTTTAAAAGTTTTAAAATCTGTTACTTTTGAATGTAATATTTAAAAATGGTTTTAAAAACTGTTACTTTTGAATGAAACTTTTAAAAAACACTTTAAAAACGGTTACTCTTGAATGTAACATTTAAAAACTGATACTTTTTAATGTAATATTTAAAAATGGTTTTAAAAACTGTTACTTTTGAATGCTACATTTTAAAACACTTTAAAAACTTAAATGTTACTTTTGAAAACACCTTAAAAACTGTTACTTTAAAATGTAACATTTTAAAATGGTTAAAAATGCTACTTCGAATGTAAGTTAGTATTAAATCACAGGAGGAACGTTTCTCAATAACTTTGAGAGAACCTTGGCAGAACGCTTCCTGTCATCCGAGCGCTTCAGAAATCTGCTCTCCATTAAACATGATCTTTCAGACGGACACATTCAAGGTCAGTAATGCAGCGCTGTGGTTTTCAGTACCAATCTGAACTAAACAGCCCATCAGGCTATGACATATTTCACACATTAAATCATCATTTGGTACCAAACCACAACTGACTGAATGATATCAGTTTTCCCATAATGCACTGCACACGGCTGTTTAGCTCCACACCAGCGTTTGTAAAAGTGAAGATAACCATGAGGATTTGCAGCATCTCAGCAGTGAACGTTCATTCATGAAAGAACAAGATATGAAGAGTATAAATGTCCCCAATAAAATGCTGAAAACCTGTAACCATCGACTTCCATAGTATTTGCTTTTCTGTACAGGGTATATACAGGAGTCAAAAAGTGCAATTCAAGACCTTTTAAGACCCTTCCCATACATGTTAAGACCTCATCAACACTCCAGACTATTTAACTTACAGTATATTTACTAAACACTGATTGTAAGCTGGTGTGGGTTTCCTCCGGGTGCTCCGGTTTCATCCAGTCCAAACACATGCGCTATAAGGGAACTGATCAACTAAACTGGCCATAGTGTATGAGTGTGTGTGTGTGTGTGTGTGTGTGTGTGTGTGTGTGTGTGTGTGTGTGTGTGTGTGTGTGTGTGAGTGAATGAGTGTGTATGGGTGTTTCCCAGTACTGGGTTACAGCTGGAAGGGCATCTGCTGTGTAAAGCATATGCCAGAATAGTTGATAGTTCATTCCTCTGTGGTGACCCCTGATAAATAAGGAACTAAGCTGAAGGAAAATGAATGAATGAATGTAAGCAACAATCATTCAAACATCATCACCACATCCTTTCTGCTTAGCCTTTGGTCTTGTGTGGACACCATGTTTGTAGTTCTTTTAACCCACATTTGTAGTTCTAATGGAATAACGCAATGCATTAGAGGTTAGCATACAGACTTCACATTTCTAACAGATATAAGTAGATCTTCTGGAATCCTTTGGCATACTCTGCTCAACATACTACAGTTTGAGACACACTAATTCTATTCTCGAATACTAGTTAGGAAGCTACTATGCAAACTATGATGCTCCAAGTGTTTGTTATAGGAGAAACTCTGGACAAAGCTAGCCAGCAGGACATATTGTTATATTGAATATCTCAGTGATCTTGCGTGTTGATCTGTGGAGGGAAACGTGAGTGCTGTCTCCTCCTCGTGGACTCCTGGTGTTGATTAGTGAGCAGCTTCTGGTTCTGCCAAGCCGCAGATCGAGACGGAGCCGGCGGCTGGAGAAAGAGGCTTTGTTCAGCTCTTCCACACCAGGAGGAGGAAAACCAGGAGACGGCAGGAATTCAAGATTGTGCAGAGAGAAAAAAAACAAGCAGGCGGCAGTTAAAGAGTTTGAAGGTCAAAGTGGTAAATCCCAGGCGCTCCGTTCTGACCTCTAGTGGCCATTTGTAGACCTGCAGAACCAGCACACGATCACTTCACACATTAAAGGGATGCTCTCATGCGAAATCAATGTCTGTACAATGTCTAAACAGAAATGACTGTGATTGGCTGTGAAGGTCATCAGCTCAGTTTCAGAACAAATCACTTGAGTCAATGATTCAATGACTCATTCATAAGAGATGGGAACTTGCTACGTTTGTGAAGCGCTGAATGTGTATATCAGAGATTTGAATGTTTATATCAGGTTTATATTTTATAAATGAGAATTTTGTCACTGTTTTTGGGGACACTAGCTTAAAAATATCATTTAAACTAACAAACAAACAAACATCTAAAACATATTTTCATTTCACAGGATTTTTACTGAATCATCTGTTCTGAATGAATCGCTTGAAAGATTCACTGAATCATTCTTTAAGACAGGGACTTGTGCCACCTGCTGGATTCACGGTCAACTTCATCCATTACTGAAGAAAACAAACAATAATATTGACTGTTTATTTCTGTTACGCAAATAAAAAAAATGAGCATAAAGGGCAGAACATGTGTGTGTGACTGTGAACCGATTCTTTGTGTGCACAATTCACTGAATCACTCATTTAGACAGGGATTAGTGCCACCTGCTGGTTTTACCATCTAATTGACTTATCTATCAGCACAGGCCAAAACCTGCAACAATACTGACTGTTTTGCTGGTTTTAATGAATCAGTTTCTGAATGAATCATTAACGGCAGTGATTCATTGTCCATTCATAAAGACTATAAATTGCAGCCTCATTTAATGAATCAGTTGTTCAAGTCAGTGATTCAATGATCCGTTCATTAAGACAGTAACCTGAATCAGCTGTTTTGAATAAATCATTCAAGTGAACAATTCACTGAATCAGTTCTGATTCACTGTATTACGGTCAAAATGGTCATTTCCTGTATGAATCGGTTTCTGAACAAATCATTTGAATCGGTGATGTAATGTTTATTCATAAAACTGCCTCTCTTAATGAATCAGCTGTTTTGAATAAATTGAGTAAGTGAATGAATGAATGAATGAATGATTAATTATAACAGGGAATCATTGAATCAATTATTCGGACACTGAATCATTAAGGCAGTGCCACCTGCTGCTTTTAGTGAAATGTATTTATCCTGTTTTGTATTGAGCTGAACATTTAAGCATCTTAAGTTCCAGAGTCAATCTGGTACTGAACGAATCACTCTTGAGTCAATGATTCAATGAAGAAATCATTCAAATTAACGATTCACTTAGGTTTGTCAACCAATGATCCATTCATCAACACAGTTACTTGAATCAATTGTTTTAAATGAATCATTCAAACGAACAATTCACTGAATCACTCATTTAGAAAGAGACTTGTGCCACCTGCTGGTTTTATGGTCAAAGTTATTTGTCCATAACTACAGGCTAAAACATGCAACAAAACAGACTGTTTCCTCTGTTTTTAATGAATCAGTTATGAATGAATCATTGACAGCTGTGATTCATTTTCCATTCATAAAGACAATACATTTCAGCCTCCCGTAATGAATCAGTTATTCTAAATAAGCAGCTTGAATGAATAATGACTGAATCGTTCAATAAGACAGCGAATCATTTAGTTATTTAATCAATCATTCAGACACTGAATCATTGATTAAGACAGTGCCACCTGCAGCTTTTGGTTAAATGTATTTATCCTGTTTCATAGTACATACTGAGCAGAACATTTAAGCATCTGAAGTTTCTTCTGAATCAATCTGTTACAAAACCTGCAACAATACTGACTGTTTTGCTGGTTTTAATGAATCAGTTTCTGAATGAATCATTAACGGCAGTGATTCATTGTCCATTCATAAATACTATAAATTGCAGTCTCATTTAATGAATCAGTTGTTCAAGTCAGTGATTCAATGATCCGTTCATTAAGACAGTAACCTGAATCAGCTGTTTTGAATAAATCATTCAAATGAACAATTCTCTGAATCAGTTCTGATTCACTGTATTACGGTCAAAAATGGTCATAAAAACAGGTCAAGCCCAGCAAAGTGTGCAGTCACACAAAGAACAGGCAAATACATTGAGCTGCTATTGTCAGTCCTCCTGATATCTGAGGTTTGTGATTCAGCAATGTGGAACGAACACTAACAATACACATCCGTCAACAAATGAACACAGCTCGACCTCAAGCGCTCGCCATCATCATAGCGTTCGCGAAGAACCCGTAATTTGTGGATCTAAATGCAGAACGCGCACAAATGCAGAAAGACACACAACCAGCAATATCCAGGCAATTCCAGCAGCAGTGAACACAGAGCAGAGCAAACCCCCTAACTAGTGGTCATATATAGAAACCCGAATGTCATTTTAAAAGCCGCACAGCTTTACTTTGGAGGCACGACAATATTTAGATCTGCATTCAGACCGCATTCATATCCCATAAATTAATTCTACAACAATAATTACAGCGTGACACCATCCTGCATCAAATCTGCTCAACCATATTTGCTCGTTTCTTCTGCTTTTAGAGGATTGTTACAAGAAAAATGAGTGTTATTTCTCAAGAAGGTCAAACTTTTAGATAATTCAATGTGTATTTCACAGCATTTCAGTCTCACATGTTCTCCTAAGACACAAGAAAATGCTGTATCCTGCTTCGTCTGTGAGTAACTTACATTAAGATACAGAAAATTACCAAAATTAAAGATGATTTTTAATGATTTTGGAAGGTTCGTATTAAATTCACTGGATAGTAAAGTATTTAAACATATTTCACCTCAGATATATCTCAATATTATTTAGTTTTATTCATACATATATGGATGAAAGATGAAAATGAGGTTACAAAGACCAAAATAATAACATTTTACATATTTTTATTAATATATATGAAATATTATTTTTTATTTGTTTAATGTCTTAATTTTCTGTACATAAAACTGCTTTAAATTTCATTTTGTTTGATGCAGACACCCATATGGCACGTCTCGTGTGAATACACTCACTGGCCACTTTATTAGGTACACCTACTAGAACCGGCTTGGACCCCTTTTGCCTTCAGATCTGCCTTAATCCTTACTGGCAGAGATTCAGCAAGCTGCTGGAAATATTCCTCAGAGATTTTGCTCCATATTGTCATGATAGCATCACACAGTTGCTGCAGATTTGTCGGCTGCACATCCATGATGCCAATCTCCCGTTCCACCACATCCCAAAGCTGCTCTATTGGATTGAGCTCTGGTGACTGTGGAGGCCATTTGAGTACAGTGAACTCATCGTCATGTTCAAGAAAGCAGTCTGAGATGATTGAGCTTTATGACATGCTGCGTTATCCTGCTGGAAGTAGCCATCAGAAGATGGAGACACTGTGCTCATAAAGGGATGGACATGGTCAGCAGCAATACTCAGGTAGGCTGTGGCGT
This sequence comes from Danio rerio, assembly GCF_052040795.2. Classification (NCBI taxonomy): domain Eukaryota; kingdom Metazoa; phylum Chordata; class Actinopteri; order Cypriniformes; family Danionidae; genus Danio; species Danio rerio. The sequence continues at coordinate 442,848 of NC_141034.1, read as the reverse complement.
TGATGCTCAATTGGTACTAATGGACCCAAAGAAAATCTCCCCCACACCATTACACCACCACCACCAGCCTGAACCGCTGATACAAGGCAGGATGATCCATGCTTTCATGTTGTTGAGACCAAATTGTGAGCCGAACATCCGAATGTGTCAGCAGAAATGGAGACTCATCAGAGCAGCAACGTTTCTCCAATCTTCTATTGTCCAGTGTGTGTGTGTGTGTGTGTGTGTGTGTTTGTGTGTGAGAGAGAGATGCTCTTTAATGGCAGAAAACATGAAGCACAGTATTGTTTGAGTCGGCATGAGGTTTGCCTTCATTTGTGGTTCTTGCAAAGTGACTTCAACCAAACTCTCCTACATTAAAACCTCTCAGCAGATCAGGAGAGAAACAGTACAGCTCAGAAACATCTGGAAGCCGTCGCTGATTCACAAACACTTGTTTTACTCAGAACCGAAGAGGTTTAATCATGGACATTTAGAGGAAGTTCATGCTCCTTTTCAATGCTTTTGTTCTGCAGACTCTCAATAGTGCGGAACATTATGTCATGATTTAATAAGTCAAATATCTGTCCTCGGCAGTGAGTGTACATTTTCAAACAAAAGCAGGAGAAAACATACATGTACATGTGAACTATAGCTTTATTTCCACAAGCAGTGAATTTAACATGTATGAAATATGGCTTATATAATTACAAAAACACATGGAAACACTTTCTATGATAATGAATTACAACTGTGATTATAATCACTCTATGAAGACAAAACAAACATACTATAATATAATGACAGTTATCCCTACATAATAATAATAATAATAATAATTATTATTATTATTATTATTATTATTATTATTATAGTAATAATAAAATAATAATATTAATAAAATAAATAATAATCATAATCATAATAAAATAATAATAAAATTATTATTATTATTATTATATAAATAATAATAATAAAATAATAATAATAATAAAATTAAAATTATAATAATAAAATAAATAAATAATAATAATAATAATAATAGTAGTAGTAATAATAATAAAATAATAATAATAATATAATAAATAAAAATAAAAATCATAATAAAATAATAATAAAATTATAATAATTATTATTATTAATAATATTATAATTATTATATAAATAATAATAAAAAATAATAATAATAAAATTAAAATTATAATAATAAAATAAATAATAATAATAATAATAATAATAATAATAGTAACAATAATAATAATAATAATAATAATAATAAAATAATAATAATAATAATAATAAAATAAATTTAAAATAATTATAATAATAATAGTAATAACAATAATAATAATAATAATAATAGTAATAACAATAATAATAATAATAATAATAATAAAATAAATTTAAAATAATAATAATAATAATAATTAGTGTTATTAACACTCATTATCTAAAGCCATCAGTGATGCATTTATAAAGGTTAGTGATGGTATTAGATTTTAGTGAAAACAAATTAAATACTGTAGTTGTTGTGTTACCATAGCAACTGTAAAATTACCACAACAGATCAATTATTAATAGTTGTTCTTTTACCGTAGCAACTGTGGAATCACCACAACAAAACAGTTACTATAGTTGTGTTGCCATAGCAACTGTAGAATCACCACAGCAGATCAATTACTTATAGTTGTTGTGTTACCATAGCAACAGTAAAACAATGACCACAACAAATTAATTCAAGTACTTTACAATAGTGCGGTTTGGAAACGCTGTATATTACTGTACCTTTTTCACATGGGTGTTGGTGTGTTAAAAAAACAGCAATTCTTTTTCTTTGAAATAATCAACTATTTTTCTGACCGATATCTGTCATGGTTTAGCAGTGGAGATTATATTTATACTCCAGCAGGACTGAGAGCTTTAAGAGCAGCAGTAGCTTGTGATAATAATTCAGTGTGATGTTGTGTTTATTGTGCGTTTGTAGCTCATTAATTTGAGTCTTTTTCCAGGAGCGGGCGGAGGGTAAATTACGTCTCTGGCTGTAAGACGGCTGACTACACAATGTTCCTTTCAGCCGCTGGCAGAAGCAGTTATAAGACCCTCAGACCCGCAGCATTAATCCTGGTGGTCCGCAGTCTTGAGGTTTCCTGCATGAATTTGCTCATAAACTCTGTGTGTGTGTGTGTGTGTGTGTGTGTGTGTGTGTGTGTGTGTGTGTGTGTGTGTGTGTGTGTACACATGAATCTCTCAGTAAGGAACGTCAGAAACACTATTCTCAGACGCCAGAGAGTGAACGCTGGTAATGTGTGTGTGTTTGCTGCCGTTTCCATACGTTCAGCTTTTATGACTCAGCTTTAAATATGCGTATGGTCACGGAGAGATGCTGATGTTCTCAATGCGTGTCATGAGACACGGCTATTTCACTCTCAATAAACATTTCAGCTCATTTTTAAGTAATTTTTTGCGTGTGGTTTAGTCATTTTATTAGTACACTCCAAAAACACTTATTATTATTATGAGTATTAGTTATTTAAAGACTTTTAAATACACAGGACATGTCACTTATAGTTATAGTCAGGTCCAGACCGAATCTGCAGACATTTTTTTGCTATTTCTGCACAGAATTTTGTTAAAAATCTGCGGATTTATGCGGAATGATTTTGGGAGTATCATAACTAAAACATTAATATATGAACTAAAGAGTAATCCCTTTATAGCCTGTATTAATGTTTACAATGCAATCCATTTTCTCATGTTGAGATGGACAGACGAGTGTGCGGGATGCGGATCTCTAAGTCACGGTCATCAGTGTATCGTGGGAGGCGACCCTTGACCCTTGACCTCCAAACATGGCTTGCCCTGGATGAGGGTCAGCAGAGGTCAGAGGTCAACGAGGAACAGACAGCGTTAAACATGGACACAGATGAGCTGAGAAAACTGCTGCTCGGTGTTTATACAGCAGAGAACATGATGGAGGAGGCAGTAAACATGACCTAGAGACGCCACCGAGAAAACCAACGAGAACACTGCTTAAACAACACCACAGCAACACTCGAGCCGCGTAAACAACACACTGAGACACTGACATGAAGACCTGAACACTGGACAACTGGACGGACGGGCTGGTCGGACAGACGATTGGACAGATGGATGGATGGATGGAGAGACGAAAGAATTGATAAATCAATGAAGAGAGAGATAGATAAATGGATAGATGATGAATGGATAGATGAGTGGATGAATGGATGGATGAATAGAGAGATGAATAGAGGGATGGATAAATGGATATATGAATAAATGGATGAACGAAGGGATAGATATATAGATAGACAGATAGATAGATAGATAGATAGATAGATAGATAGATAGATAGATAGATAGATAGATAGATAGATAGATAGATAGATAGATAGATAGATAGATAGATAGATAGATACATAGATACATAGATACATAGTGACATTCTTCACCACGGTAATTAAGGTAACTAGGCAGGTCAGGGTAATTAGGCAAGTTATTGTATAACGATGGTTTGTTCTGGAGACCATTGAAAATACATATATTGCTTATAGGAGATGATTAGTGACCTTAAAATTAATTTTTAAAAATTATTTATTAAAAACTGTTTTTATTACTGCCAAAATAAAACAAATAAGACTTCATCCAGAAGAAAAAAAACATTATCTGACATACTGTGAACATTCATTTACTCTGTTAAACATCATAGATAATAACACAGAGAAAACCGCAGTTTAGCGCCCCCTGTAATGTTCGAAACAGCTAACGTCATTGCACATTTTAGCCAGTTCGAACACAGACCATTATCACCCTAGGTACACTAGAGGGCGCCTCTTCATCTACGTATCTACAGGTGGATGGCATCAATTTATTTCTTATAGGTGGGAAATAAAACATTATTAATATGTGTAACGACATGATTGACATTTATTTGTTGTTTAGGTTATAGGTCAAAGGTCATGTGTGTGTGATAGATAGATAGATAGATAGATAGATAGATAGATAGATAGATAGATAGATAGATAGATAGATAGATAGATAGATAGATAGATAGATAGATAGATAGATAGATAGATAGATAGATAGATAGATAGATAGATAGATAGATTTTGTTGCTCAGGTTATAGGTCAAAGGTCATGTGTGTGTGATGGATGGATGGATGGATGGATGGATGGATGGATGGATGGATGGATGGATGGATGGATGGATGGATGGATGGATGGATAAATAAATGGATGAATGAATGAATGAATGAATGAATGAATGAATGAATGAATGAATGAAGGGAAAGATAGATTGATGGATGGATGGATGAATGCATGGATGAACAGAGGGATAGAAAGATGGATGGATGAATAGATGGTTGAAGGAGGAATGGATGGATGGATGGATGGATGGATGAATGGATGGATGAATAAAGGGGTGGATAGATGAATTGATGGATGTATGAGAGATAGATGGAAAGATGGATGGATGAATGGAGGGAGAAATAGATAGATGGATGGATGGATGGATGGATGGATGGATGGATAAATGGATAGATAAATAAATGGATGGATGAATGAATGAATGAATGAATGAATGAATGAATGAATGAATAAATGAAGGGAAAGGTCCGAGTACTGAGACCAGCAGTGCTCCGTATTGGCCAGATGCCAACAGCTGCTTTTTCCCCAGCATTCTTCTAAATATCTCGTTGTGTGCTCAACAGAAGCCACAACCACTTGAATGTGAGCAGATGATGAGGAAATGATCATTATTGGGTGAACTGCCCCTTTAAATCATTCAAATATTTGAATGTACATTAATGCAAAATAGGTGGCACGGTGGCTCAGTGGTCAGCACTGTGGCCTCACAGCAAGAAGGTCTCTGGTTTGAGTCTCGGCTGGGTCAGTTGGCGTTTCTGTGTGGAGTTTGCATGTTCTCCCTGTGTTGGCGTGAGTTGATGTGGGTACTGGGTTGCGGCTGGAAGGGCATCCGCTGTGTAAACATATGCTGGAATAGTTGGCGGTGCATTCTGCTGTGGAGACCCCTGATGAATAAAGGGACTAAGCTGAATGAATGAATGAATGGATGAATGAATGAACACTATTTCTAATCTGCTTTAACAGGAGCACAAAGTCTGTTTCTGCTCTGCATTTTCTCCATCATCCTCCATCAGAAGCAGGTGTGGAAACCAGTTGGCTCCAGGTCAGTTGTGCCATTACAGGTCTTCAGCATCCCATAATAAGCTCAGCTCTGCTCATGTGTGTGTGTTTGGCTGCTGAGAGCCGTCTGCAGATCAACTCTACATGTGAGAATGGATTTAAGGATCACCTGCGCAGATATTTCTGTCTTTAACTGCGACACA
>NC_141034.1:405000-432500 GCF_052040795.2 Danio rerio | reverse complement strand
ACTGCTTACCTGCTCGCAGCTGATTCGGGGTAGTTTCGCTGTAGTTTTTCTGAAAGTGTAATTAAATGATCACCTGAAGGCCCGAGCACATCTCAAACATGACCTCAAATTCATCCGCGCAGATCATCAGCCCAAGCACAGCTCACATCCCCACCAAAACAATGTTCCTCCGCCGGTTAGTTTTAGATCTCAGCCGCCAGATGGCGACAGATCACACAGAGCAGCTTTAAAATAAACAGAACAAACCTCTAGAAACGGATCCTGCTGGATTATAATCAATATCCAGATCACATTTCAGCCTTATGAGGGATCATGAACAATCAGGACATTTTTTGAAGCGTCAGTAAAAGCGTCAGACTGACTATTAATTACTGACACTTCAAATAATACTGCCTGAGAAGCTGACATGAGCATGATCTGGATATTGTGTGTTATACAGTATTATTTTATAATGTTATATATATATATATATATATATATATATATATATATATATATATATATATATATATATATATATATATATATATATATATATATATATATATATATATATATATATATATATTATTCTAAAATTTCTAAGCAATATTTTGTAACATTTCAAAAAAACACATACACAAAACACAACCACTTTATTATTTTATATTTGGCACCAAGCATCTGACTTCATTTCCTCTGTATCTTGTGCAATCTGCCAATCAATATACCAAAAATAAGAGACACTTCTCAGTTTATTTGTATTTTACTGGATGTATTAGGCATGGGTTGTAAAATGTCAATATTTGTCTGGTAACATTTCTTCAGTATTTTAAATAAAGAAAATAAATGCACTAATTTTAATTTTTAGAGGAATTCTCTATATTAAGTATATAATTATTATATATACTATATCAATATAATTATTGTATCAAAATAAATGCCATAACTAACTATGTAACTATATAAAATGCATGTTTATTTATTTAGCATATTTCATACAAAGTAATAATTCACAGTGTCTAAAAAATAAACATTAATAAACAAAACAAAATACAAGTATAAGAAACAAAATTATTTAAAACTAATTAAAAATGCCTAAAAAAATGTAAAAGAAAAGAAAGAGATTCGCAAATATAGGCTAACTTAAAATCCAGAGAAACTGAATAAAATCTTATTTTTTTATAATTATTTAATAATTATTTATCATTGGTATTTTCATCAATAAAATGTGAAAACACAACTTTTATTTACTAAGTTCAAATAAAGATGATTGCTTGGATTTACTACGTTTTTTAAGTTAAGTGGTTGTAAACAAATTAAGTTGAACATTACTAAATTTAACTAGTTTGTTTAAATTCAACACATAAATTGTTTGCAACAATTTTGCAGACATCATTATTTTCTGAGTAGCTTTAAAGTACAAGTAATCTTTTTAAATAGCGATTGAATAACCTTATAAATCTCTACAGGATGTACACTCGGTTTGTCTGTCTGTGGTCAAACATCGCCATCTAGTGTCTGAACACAAGCACGACTGGAGAGTGGTCTGCACGGTGCAGAGCGCATGCGCATTTACACCCACCTGTCCAACTGCTGGTTAATGCAAATGCCTAATCAGCCAATCACATGGCAGCAGCTCACTGCATTTAGGCATGTAGACATGGTCAAGAGGATCTGCTGCAGGTCAGAGTGAGCATCAGAATGGGGAAGAAAGGGGATTAAAGAGACTTTGATCGTGGCATGGTTGTTACTGCCAGACGGGCTGCTCTGAGTATTTCAGAAACTGCTGATCTTCTGGGATTTTCACGCACAACCATCTCTAGGCTTTACAGAGAATGCTCTGACTAAGAGGAAATCTCCAGTGAGCGGCAGTTCTGTGGACGCAAATGCCTTGTTGATGAGGCCAGAGGTCAGAGGAGAATGGCCAGACTGGTTCCAGCTGATAGAAAGGCAACAGTAACTCAAATAAGCACTCGTTACAACCGAGCTCTGCAGAAGAGCATCTCTGAACACACAACACGGCCAACCTTGAGGCGGATGGGCTACAGCAGCAGAAGAGCACACCGGTGGTGCCACTCTACTAGTAAGGTGTACCTAATAAAGTGGCCGGTGAGTGTATGTAAAGATGCGCATGCGTTATTGTATTTGGTATTATTTAATATATAATATGAATAATACATGGTGTACTTCATTTCACTTGGCGTACTTGGTTTTACATTACATTTTGCACATTTACTGTGAGGGCTGGGTTTAGGGTTTATTTGGTTGCATCCTCAGATTCCATATGGGGTTTCCCATGTGGGTTTCCTCCGGGTGCTCCGGTTTCTCCAAACACATGCGCTGCAGGGGAATTGGGTAAGCTAAATTGTCAGTAGTGAGTGTGAATGGAAGTGTATGGGTGTTTCCCAGTACTAGGTTGCAGCTGGAAGGGCATCCGCTGTGTAAAACATAGGCTGGATAAGTTGGCGGTTCATTCCGCTGTGGCGACCCCAGATAACACTGTGTACACTTCAGGAACCAGAGGACACATTACTATTATTATTATAATTATTACTATTAACTAAAGTGAAAAATATTCAGAATTTTGGCAGTTCATTCCGCTGTGGTGACTCCTAATAAAGGATGGAGGACAATAAGTAAATAAATGAAGAACATTTTAACCATATAGAAGGGGCAGCATGGTGGCGCAGTGGGTAGCCCAATCACCTCACAGCAAGAAGGTTGCTGGTTTGAGTCCACATGGAGTTTGCATGTTCTCCGTGTTGGTGTGGGTTTTCTCCGCAGTACAAACACATATTAAAAGGGAATTGGGTAAGCTAAATTGTCTGTGTATGAGTGTAAATGAGTGTGTGGGTGTTTTCCAGTACTGGGTTGCAGCTAGAAGGGCATCCGTTGCGTAAAGTATATGCTGGATAAGTTGGCGGTTCATTCCTCTGTGGTGACCCTTGATTAATAAAGGGACTAAGCTGAAAAGAAAATGACTGACACATGAACTCATGTGAACATGTTTTCATGCTTTATTAAAGTTCACTCTTCATCCGCGGAGTAATAGTCCTCCTGACCGGATGAGCAGTGCAGGTGTGGCGGTAGCCCCTGCTCCTCCTCCAGATGCTCCAGCGCACGGATCTCCTCCAGTACGTCTGCCGGTAAGCTGATCTCCAGCGGCCGCTCCATCAGCAGCAGTTTCCGGCAGTAGTGTCTCTCGGTGCGGTCTACGGGCTTCGGAGGGAAAAGCTCGGTGCTCAGCAGGGCTTTGATCGGCCGGTCCCGCAGGTTTATCCGCAACACGCGGTGCGGTCTCCCGGGCACCCGCGGAGGCCGAAAGTCCCACCAGTTCTGCTCGGTTTCCCGCAGGAAGCGCTGCAGGTTCCGCAGCTTCAGCAGGCTCCGGGGCCCGCGGGTGGGGAAGCGCAGCTCGTGCTCGAGCTCGAAGTCTTCTATCCAGTCCCAGTGCTTGGGTCTGGTCCTCCGTTTGACTTGTCGGCGGAAGGCCTGCAGCTGCTGGTATTTGCTGTGGATGTAGGAGCAGCACTCGTTTATCTGGGCCGCGATGGACCTCGCAGTTCTCGCAATCGTCTTCGCCATCGCGCGCTGGGAAACAGTGTGAACAGCAGTAAACTGGAATGCAAGTTTGATAATCCGACAGAGAAATGACGGTTTAAAAGAACCCGCGCGTGTTCCGAGAGTGACGTCAGAGCCAGCAGCACGCGCCTTCCAAAAATGACGTCAATCCCAGCAGCCAGCAGTTGCTGTTACAAGTGATTATTTTCTGTACTTGATGATTTGGGGAACTTACTGTGTTATGAACGCTTTATGACTGTTCGTGACTTTCCTACTCACTTCAGAGATTCTAATACTGTTCGTAGAGATATCCCCACTGGTGTAATGCATCTGGGCAATAGTCATATACAATACATTAAAATAATAAACATAATCATTTATGCATCACGGTGGCACAGTGGGTAGCACAATCACCTCTCAGCAAGAAGGTCACTGATTCAAGTCCCGGCTGGGTCACAGTCCAATCACATGCGCTTTAGGGGAATTGATCAACTAAACTGGCCGTAGTGTACGAGTGTGTGTGTGTGTAAATGAGAATGTATGCATGTTTCCCAGTAATGGGTTGCAGCTGGAAGGGCATCCGCTGAGTAAAACATTCTGGATAAGTTGGCGGTTCATTCCACTGTGGCGACCCCTGATTAATTAAGGGAATAAATCGAAAAGGAAATGAATGAATGAACAGATCCATTTAATTCCTCAGCAAAGTCATCGTATTGTTCTGTGAGGCAGATTCTGTTGGGTTGCATTAGTTAATAATGTAGACTGGAGAAAAGCTTGGTTGTTGCCTTATAAATACTTTCTTCCTAATAAAAATAAAGGCATTTTAAAATACTGCAATAAAAATCTCATTTATTTACAAATATGTTGATATTCCGAGTCGTTCTCCAGTTTGTGGTAAGGATGATGAAACTGTAAAACTTTTATTTTGTATGTGTGAATGTGTGAAGTTTTGGTTTGACTTGCATTATTATTTAAACACTCCTCCTATCTTTAAGTTTAAAATAAATTATTTATTATTACATAGATTTTGCACATGAATCTGAAGACTTTATCGTTTTTATTTTGTTAGGAATTTTTGTTTTCCACATTTTCTGATTGAAGTTGACTGCTTAAATCCTTCTGTATGTGCAACAACAAAAAATGTGTCCGATTTTTGTTATTACAGTTGAAGTCAGAATTATTAGCCCCCCTGTTTATTTTCCCCTGTTTATTTACAGGTGACATTACCTGCTGTTAATGTCACTTGTATTTTCCCTCTCTTGTATCTCTCTTATATTGATCTCCTGATTGTAATTGTATATTTTCATTCATGAATTTAAGAAAATAATTGAAAACATTTTTGCAACAAGCGATACAAGTGAACCATTCTGTCTTTCGGATGAGATGTTAAACCGAGGTCCCGACTCTCTGTGCTCGTTAAAAATCCCAGGATATCCTTGGAAAAAGAGTAGGGGTTTAACCCTGGCATCCTGGCCAAATCTGCCCACTGTCCTCTGTCCATCATGGCCTCCTGACCATCCCCATATCATCACTGTCTTCATCACTCTGTCTCCTCTCCACCAATCAGCTGGTGTGCAGTCTGGTGCAGTATGGCTGCCGTCGCCTAATCCAAGTGGATGCTGCACACTGGTGGAGGATGAGGAGATTCCCCTCAATGTGTGTAAAGCGCTTTGAGTGCCCAGAAAAGCAGGAATTAATATTATTGTTATCATATAGTTTAGATTATGTATTACAATACCCTTAAAATTTGAATTAAATACATTTTATTAACATCTACCCCAATCTTCACAGTGTAAAAGCAGTAATATACTCGTATCATTTATTAAATTACCCAGTAAACAGTATTTTATTAAGGTCTACCCCAAACTTAAGCCCAACCCTTACAGTACTGTAAATATATACATATAATTGTTGTACAATGTCACAAAAATGATGCTATATTTATGCAAGTAGGCTCAGTGGTTAGCATTGTGGCCTTGGAAGGTTGCTGGTTTGAGTCCCGGCTGGGTCAGTTGGTGTTCCTGTTTGGAGTTTGCATGTTCTCCCCATGTTGGCATGGGTTTCCTCCAGGTGCGATAGGGGAATTGATGAACTAAATTGGCCATAGTATATAAGTGTGTATGGGTGTCTCCCAGTGCTGGGTTGCAGCTGGAAGGGCATCCACTGTGTAAAACATATGCCAGAGTAGTTGGTGGCTCATTTCGCTGTGGCGACCCCTGATAAATGAAGGACTAAGCTGAAGGAAAATGAATGAATGATGCGAGTATCTGCAGCTGTATCCCTTCTAAACTTTACCCATTAAAACTGAGCGTGTGTGTGTGTGTGTGTTTGTGTGTGTGTGTGTCGATCCTCATGGGGGTTTGAGGTGTCCAACTGATGCCTGTTGGCCCTGGCAAAGACACAAAAACATTAAAACAAAAGAGCTTTACATAAAAACCATGAAATGTGTGTATGTGTGTGTGTCCCTGTTTGTGTTTGTATTTGTGTGTATGTGTGTGTTTTTGAGCACATAAATGTGTTTGTATGCATGCATGTCTTTGTGTGTATGAATGTATGTTTTCATGCGTGTCCATGTTTGTCAGTGTGTGTGTGTGTGTGTGTGTATGCATGTCCGTGTATGTGTGTGTGTCTCCATGTACCTGCTGTGTGGTGAGCTTCAGCAGATCCTCATACAGTGTTCTCCATCGCTCTGCTTCAGTCTGCAGCTCCTCATCCCACCTGTCAGAAACACACCTGGGTTTGACTTCATAACACACACACACGACACACACACACCCAAACACTTGATTTACATTTCCTTGTCTACCATAAAAGAAAAAATTAACACACCTTGGTCCTTATGCGCATTTAAAAGAACTATGTGTCTCTCTGTGTGTGTGTGTGTGTGTGTGTGTGTGTGTGTGTGTGTGTGTGTGTGTGTGTGTGTGTGTGTGTGTGAGACCTGCTGCAGTGTTCAGTGTGTTCGCTCCTCCTGACCGTCTCCAGCTCCACCTGTAACCTGTTCACCTGCAGCTCCAGGGACTCCTTCTCACCTGACAGACAGTCCTTAAACCTGCACACACACACAAACAGACATATGCATATACACACACACACACACACAAAGACACACATAGAGAAAAAACACACAGACATACACACAATTATATACAAAAACACAAGCATCAGTGTGTGTGTGTGTTATTCTGACCTCCTGACGCAGCTCATCCAGCGCCGCTGCTGCTCACACACCCACTCACACTGATCCGCCGTGCGCCGCAGTTCCTCCAGTGTCCTCTGGTGGGCGCCACGCTGAATACACACATCCTGCAGCACGGCATCATGGGAAATCTGCAGCTCCGCCAGCTCTCGTGCTTTACTATCGAAAGTGATGCGATGTTCCACGTTAAGTGTGAATTTAACAAAAATGAGCAAGATGGTGAGATATTAAAGCCGCAATATGGTTTTCACCACCAGGGGGCGTGTGTTCAACTCAAATAAACTCATCGTTTAAGGGATGCAGCAACTGGCTTTACAGATTGCTTTCTCACCTGTTCAGCTGCGTCTCCAGCTCCTCTATAGTCTGCGTCTTTGACTGAGCCTCCAGGTGGAGCTGCGCCTGCAGGACCTCTGCCTGCTGTGCTCTGAGCTGGGCCTCCTGGTGCAGCTCGTCCACCAGGCCCATCAGCTTCGCCTCTGAACTCTGCATCTGCTGTAGGTCACAGCTCACCTGCTCCAGCTGCAGACCCAGAAGAGACGCATCCCTACACCTGTCCTCCGTCACCGACAACACACACTGCTGGAGGACATCTGCCTGCCTCTGCCACACACACACACACACACACACACACACACATGCGCATTTATACATGTTTATACACACACATAACATACATACACACATAACACCCCCACACAAACAACACATACATACACACACTCAAACACACACATTTATATATATATATATATATATATATATATATATATATATATGGCGGCACAGTGGGTAAAATGATTGTCTCACAGCAAGAAGGTCACCGGTTTGAGTCCCAGTTGGGTCAGTGGGTGTTTCTGTGTGGAGTTTGCATGTTCTCCCCGTGTTGGCGTGGGTTTCCTCCGGGTGCTCCGGTTTCCCCCACAGTCCAAACATATGCGCTATAGGGGAACTGATCAACTGAATTGGCTGTGGTGTATAAGGGTGTGTGTGTGTGTGTGGAAGGGCATCCGCTGTGTAAAACATATGCTGGAATAGTTGGCGGTTCATTCCACTGTGGTGACCTCTGATTAATAGTAAGCCCAAAAGAAAATGAATGATTATATATATACAGCCCCGCCCCTAGATGTAGAGAGGAGGAGTCAGATCTCCACCCATTTAGCTCTACTTAACAGGTGTGTGTAACCTGATGTTGTCATGGAGCACACTGCTGTAGATTTATCCTGCTGTCTATCTCATGAATGTGTGTGTTGTTGTTTTGTGTACCAGTTGCTGCTGGAAGCGCTCCTGAAGTTGCTCATATTTGATGTTCAGCTCAACATTCAGCTGCTCTTTCTGACGCACACACACCGCCAGAACCTCCATCTGAGCCTGCAGGGCCTGCTGACGCTCAGCGGACACCAGCAGCTCCTGCTGCAGCACTGCTGTGACACACACACACACATGAACACACACACATACATGTAAACACACTTACTTGCTCACACAAGCGTTAACATTTAAAGAACATTGAGACAACCTTAAACAAACGCTCTATAAACGTTAATTCATGAAAAGCTACACACGCATGAGGAGCGTTTTCTGTTTCGATGCGCTGATGATGTTTATTCAACTGAGAAACGGTATAAAACATGTCCAGGAGGAATATTTCAGTCAGCATGGAGGATCTGCGCTAGATGTTGTTCTATTTTTTATTAACATTTAGAGAACAACAACAAAAAAAGAGGCAGAAGTCGAGAATGTCAAACAACTCCGCGATAGTGAGCACATTGGAGGAAGAGAGAAGAAAATAACTACATAAAACCATACATAAACTACAGATTAACATGTAAAATATTCATTCAAAATGACTATTAATGATGAAACACGTATTAGAAATGCAAGAATTCACAGTATAAATACACAAATCATCAAAAAGTGCGTATATGTTCGGTGTTTTTGCGGTCTTTTTGTCACAGTAGATTCAGATTCAAAGTCTTGACGCATTCTTGAAAGTGTGAAATAGGATTTTCTTAAGCTTTCCCGATAGTTTGTCCTGTGGAAACGGACTCTTACCTTTCTCCTGAGACAGTCGGATGCATTTAGCGGTGAGATACTGAATCTGGCCGAAATCTTCATCTCTGTCCACCCTGAAAAACCTCCTCATCACCTCCAGTCAGAGCGCTCACTACTGAAACACGAGGAGGATGAAGATGAAGGACGCGTCGCGCTGCAGAGCGAAGAAACGCCGAATATACAGAAACACACACAAGCACACACACACACACACACACACACACACACACACACACCTCGACCTGCTCATATTACACTGACCAGCGTTTATTTTGGGGATGCTCTTTTGTTAGAGCTTCTTGGTTTGTTGCGAAAGCTTTAACTGTGTGAAAGGTTTGTGGTGATTTCTCTTTAGATTATAGACAAAATAATGAGTCAAAATAAAGAGTTTTACCTTAAACAAGAAAAACAATCTGCCAAGGGGATAAACAAAATAATCTGATGTCAAAACCAAAACAGGATTATTCTGCACGTTTTATGGAGAAACTCTCTTCATATTAGACTCGTTATTTCTGAAAACACTAGATAGTGCTCGTCTAGAAAATGCTGACTGATTTTCAGTATTTTCAGATATGTGGAGTAGAATCTAGACAGAAAGCTTTGTTTGCAGTGTAATTTCTCAATCCATGCTGATTTGAATATTTGAAGGTGCTGTACATCCACCAGGTGTGTGTGTGTGTGTGTGTGTGTGTATGCAGGCATGTTTCAGCCTCTCCTTCATTCCACACATAGTAAGAGCAGCTGCTGGACGCCTTCACTCACAATCATTACTCCATATTACTCCGCCTGTATTATATTATATTATACCTTATACTTATGGAAAACTACACTATTGAGTCATTTGTTTATACTACTGTATTATGTTACCATAGCAACTGTAGAATCACGACAACAGATGAATTACTGTAGATGTTACCATAGCAACTGTAGAGCCACCTCGATAGATTAATTACTATAGGTGTTGTTACCATAGTAACAGCAGAACCACCTCGACAGATTCGTTACTATCCAGATGTTGTTTCCATAGCAACTGTAGAGCCAACTCGACAGATTAATTACTATATAGGTGTTGTTACCATAGAAACTGTAGAATCACCTCGACAAATTAATTACTATGTAGATGTTGTTACCGTAGTAACAGCAGAACCACCTCGACAAGTAAGTTACCATACAGATGTTGTTACCATAGCAACTGTAGAATCACCTCGATAGATTGATTACAGATGTTGTTACTATAACAACAGCAGAACTACCTCGACTGATAAGTTACTATACAGATGTTGTTACCATAGCAACTGTAGAATCACCTCAACAGATTACTATACAGATGTTGTTACCATAGCCACAGCAGAACTATCTCAACAGATAAGTTACTATAAGATGTTGTTACTATAGCAACAATAGAACCACCTAGACAGATTAGTTACTATACAGAAGTTGTTACAAAGGCGACAGTAGAACCACCGCACCAGATTAGTTACTCTATAAACGTTGTTACCATAGCAACTGTAGAGCCACCTCAACAGATTAGTTACTATAGATGTTGTTACCATAGCGATAGTAGAACCACCTCGACAGATTAGTTACTATACAGATGTTGTTACCATAGCAACTGTAGAATCACCACAGTAGATTAATTGGGTTAAAATTGCTATTTACTGTAACTTACTATAGTATTTTTTCATGTGGGAGACTTGAAAAACAATTCAAACTCATATAAAACAACTTTTTTTTTCAAAAATGGTATTTATTTTTAAAAAAAGAATGATAAGGAGGAAACAATGTTACTAGTGCGGTTTCTGCACTGACAGAGATATAAAATAACAGAAGCGTTAAAGTCCGCATGAAACAGCCTGATAACCCATTCCACCTGTATATGAGGAGTCTGTGTGATCTTCAACATCACACCAGTGAATGACGGGACTTGACTTTAGCATTGACTGCATGTATGGAAACACTTCAAAATATAGCACACAACATGAAGGCCAACTCTAGGGTGGATATTAAACAATATGCACTGATGAATCATTGAAAACCGCTTTCATGTCGACTTTAAACAGTCAGACCAACTGCGTCATGATTAGTTGCGGAGAGATTTAAAGAAACTGGTGTTTATTAATAATATCACCTTAAATGATGATCAGGAGCTAGCCTACATACTTCATACGTCTTTTTCTGCTCTTACTAACAGTCAAAGAAATGGTTTCTGGAAAATTTCCAGTCTCACGACAATTCGTAACTTCTTTAATTTAGTGGCTAATTCGTTCATTTGTAGGATCTCATTCGTACATTTTAATATGATTTGCTCATCCCCCAATGAGGGCTAGGTTAAGGGGTGGGGTTTGGTGTCTCATCTTTTTTAAAAATGTATGTTTTTATACTAATATAATCATACGGAAATTGTACAAATTAGCCACGAGTTAGCCTCCTTTAATAAACTGTAATTTTTTTACCAGTATAATAGCACGCAATTTGTACGAATTAGCCAAGCCTCATTTTATAAATAGTATGTTTTAATACCAATACAATCGTATGGAATTTGTACGAATTAGCCATGTTTGGTGCCACACATTTTATACATCGAACACAATGCAAATCATAAGGAATTTGTACTAAATAGCTAAGTTTGGTGCCATGCCTCCTTTTATAAACTGAACGTTTTTATACCAGTATTATCATATGGAATTTGTATGAATTAGCCACGTTTAATGCCACGCCTCATTTTAAAAATTGCTCATTTTTATACTAATATAATTGTATGGAATTTATATAAATTAGCTTTGTTTGGGGCCACGCATTTTATAAATTGTATACATTTATATGAATATAATCATATGGAATTTGTATGAATTAGCCACGTTTGGTGCCACACCTCCCTTTATAAATTGTTTATTTTTATACCAATATAATCGTATGTAATTTATACAAATTGGCCACAATTGGTGCCACACCTCTTTTTAAAAATCGTATGTTTTAATACCAATATAATTATATGGAGTTTGTACAAATTAACCACACCTCCTTTTATAAATAGCCTTTTTTAATACTAATATAATAGTATGGAAATTTTATGAATTAGCCACATTTAATGCCACGCCTCCTTTTATAAATCGTATGTTTTCAGACCAACATAATCGCATGGAATTTGTATGAATTAGCCACGTCTGTGCTGTTTATAAACCGCACGTTTGTATACCAATATCATTATATTCGTATATATGAATTTGAATATTACTTTAAACAAATTGGCCACATTTCTGACAACACGTAATATAGTTCCGTTTCCTCGTGAGACCAGGCTGGAAATTCTGCATCACTATAAAAATAAAAATCAACACAACGCTGAAATCAATCATAATAATAACCTTCATCTTACAATGTTTAATATAACAGAACAGAAATGTAACAAATAAATAAACCCAGAATAAAAAGCAAAGCAGTAACAGACTGAAGTCAGACTCTGAAGATGACAGCGTTCATGTTTCGGCCAGTGTTTTCGCTCGACCACCTGAACTCATGGAGCGCGAGAAAGGAAAGCGACAGAGCAGACGCGTCTAACAGAATTATTGCACTGATTCCTGCATGTATGGATGGCGGCGGGTATAAATAAAGATGGAGAGAGTCGGTCTGCTTCACCACTGCTGCCAGCTGAAGTCGTCATTGGAGCCGAACACCAGGAAGAAGCCCAGGATGGTGGCGAAGATCACGATGTTTCCCGTCAGCACCAGAGCACACGCTCCCCACGCAATCTGCAGACAGTCAGTCACTTCATTACGAATACATCTAGGCTTCAGGTGACCCTTCACAGCTGTTTGATTGACAGGTGATCCAGCCAATCATAAAGCAGATATTTTATGTTCCTCCTCTCT
Organism: Danio rerio; assembly: GCF_052040795.2. Taxonomy (NCBI): domain Eukaryota; kingdom Metazoa; phylum Chordata; class Actinopteri; order Cypriniformes; family Danionidae; genus Danio; species Danio rerio. Next base: position 419,837 of record NC_141034.1, on the reverse strand, counting down.
CTCACTCACACACACACACACACTTAATCAACAAACAATCAACACATGCAATCAACAAACACATACAACACTACACACACGCCACACTTAATCAACAAACACCACACACTGGACACAAACACTCCTCAAACTGTCCAAAAAACACTTCACACACTGTACAGTATAACTCTACAAATATCTGCATATGATTCCAACATTATGTTTTCACAGTGTGTGTTTGTGTGTGTGTTTGTGTGTGTGTAATATTTACCACGGCAGCGCGGGCGAAGATGATGGGCAGGCCGAACGCCGACACCACGATGCCTGTGGTCAGGAACACCGCCAGCTCCTTACAGGCATTACTGGCCGAGTCGGAGTCCTCCACCACACGCCGAGAGATGCAGTGAGGGAGCGGACAGAGGATGTAGAAGAAGAGCAGGAACAACGGCCAGTACGCACTACACACACACACACACACACACACACACACACACACACACACACACACACACACACACACACACACACACACACAAACACACACACACACACACAAACACACACACACACACACACACACACACACACACACACACACACACACACACACACACACACACACACACACACACAAAGTATGATTAACAAAGAACACGTTAATACAATCAAATACCACACACATGCAGAAACACACACACACACGCACGCACACGCACACACACACACCAGCGTTAAAACAGTCCAACCCCCCCCCAACCAAACAAACAAACAAACTCCAGTATACACAACACAAACACCAGTGTTAACGACTCCACACACACATTAGTGTTAACACAACACAACACACACCGGTGTTACAAACAAACTGCCACCCCACACACAAACATCAGAGATAATGCTCCACACACACCCGTGTTAATAACAATCACCACACACAAACAAACCAGTGTTAACAGCGCACACACACACTAATGTAAACCTTCAGACTCACTTGTAGACAGGTAAAGCACAGCCCAGCATGAGGAACATCAGGCCGATGGCTCCTCCAAACGACAGGCTGATCAGAGCTGAAACACACACACACACACACACACACACACACACACAGATTAAAGAGACTCCGCATGGCTGACATTCACAGCGCGAGTTCAGCGATGATTTAACAAACATTAAATCATCACTGGGCGAGAAAGAGGAGGAACAGATACGGACAGTGACTCGCTCGGGTTGCCAGATCTTGGTGGAACAAACAACAAACAAGAACAGGTGCATTACACACTGGAAACAAATTCAATACTTAATATTGAAAATACTACTGATATTCAGTTATCCAGACCAGTTTATTAACTCTAATAAAAGCCCACAGACGCTTAGAATAACTGGACATGGCAACCCTGCACAGCCTGCAGTGTGTGCATTTTGCTGAAACTTACATTAGACTTCATCCAGTTTAGTTGATCAGTTCCCCTATAGCGCATGACAGTGTGGAGGAAACCCACGTCAACACGGGGAGAACATGCAAACTCCACACAGAAACACCAACTGACCCAGCCGAGACTCAAAACAGCGACCTTCTTGCTGTGAGGCCACAGTGCAACACCACTGAGCCACCCCTGTGTCACCCCATTATTATTTTCTTCATCTTTTATGATTATTTACATCCTAAACGTTTGCACAATCATGACCGCTTTAATTATACATAAAATTGTTAGTCACTAATTATCAAAATTTCCCAGAGATAGTTTGCAGCTGGAAGTGCCTCCACTGCATAAAACATATGCTGGAATAGTTGGTGGTACATTCCACTGTGGCAACCCCTGATTCAGGGACTAAGCAGAAAAGAAAACGATTGAATAATTAGCAAAAGTCTAATGTAAGGCTCGGTGCTGTCGCACTGTGAAAATATAAAATATGGAAATATTTTAGTTAATATTTGTATTTTTTAATATTATATTTTATAAATGTTACTTCATATGAGCTAAGATAATCAGTTGAATAAATAATTGTGATTGTGGAATAAGACAATAAACTGTGAACCCTAAGAGCACGAGTAGCCCCCGTGTCTCTCTCTCTCACACACACACTACTCATGCCTCGTGAGAGGTCAGATGACATCACAATCCTTTGTGTGTGTGTGTTAATGAATATAGATGTGTATGTGTGTGTATAGTTGAAGACAACACTATTAGCCCTGCATGTTTCATGATGTTTAGAGCAGAATTGTATTCTCAGTGCTTCTGTTTAGTTTTTCTTCTGTAGCCTTATTTCTGAAAACTGCTGTGGGCAATATTATTAGACCTGTAACGAACTAAATAATTATGTTTCGATGACTTGCCTAATTAACAGGTTAATATGAAGAGTTTAGACGCAAAAACTCCTCTAAAATGAGCATTTTTATCAGGCTCCTGTGTGTGTGTGTGTGTTCAGTATTGTCACTTTTATGGCAAAGAATAAGTCCTTTTCCTTTACATATTTTTTGAAATATCTCAACATAAACAAAGGAGGCTGAGAAAAAAATGTTCATTTTCGATGGAAATTTCAGACAGCACTTAGAGGTTTTTGCATCTGAACTCTTCATATACTAGTTAATATAATAATGTGTATAGACACACACACACACACACACACACACACACACGTAAATATACTCAGACGTGTACATCCACACACAAACACAACAGACAGTCTGTTTTATGAAAGGATGTTAATCTCTACTAAAAACACAATATAAGTTACTCAAATGTACAGAAAGAGAGAGAGAGAGAGAGAGAGAGAGAGAGAGTGTGTGTGTGTGTGTGTTTGTGTGTGTGTGTGTGTGTGTCTGTGTGTGGATGGAGGCTGTAGATCTGCGGCCGCTAATAAACCTCAAACAGCTATCGCTTGAACACTATACAAACACACACACAGAACACACGCGCACACTGAGAGGTGTTTACCTTTAATTCCGGCCATGGCGCAGGTTTATAAACACACTAATTAATTACAGACCGAACAATTAAAGCTGAGGAAACTCCTCGCGCTGATGATCCTCCGCTCCGCTAGCGCTGCCCTCCACACTGCGCATGCGCGGAACAGAAGCCCTTCCGGTGAGCATCAAAACAATCGGTAAATGGGATACAGCTGCGGATACTCGCATCACATCAATAAAGCGTTTTTTTTAAACTGTGCAAGAATAATTAATATTTTAACATTACTGTGAAGGTTGGGATTGGGGTTGGAGAAGAGTAGACGTTATTAAATTACAACTAATGAGTACTTTAATAAGTAATATGAATAATATTTTGAATAATTACTGTTTTTTACATTACTGTGAGGGCTGGGTTTAGGGTCGGGGTAGGCGTATTGGTGTAGACGTTAATACAACACAACTAATGGTAATTTAATAAATAATTCCCCGTACTTTCCGGCCGCAGCTGTATCCCTTCTAACACGCCGTCCCTTTATGATTAAAAATAAAGGAATAAAATCACATAATTTTCCATTGAATACCATTTATTTTTATGCGAATTATAATGCTTGCTTTATGAAAAATTTAATGTTTTTATGCACGTTCTATATTCATAAATGCACATTTTCAATTTGCAAACGCGTCGTTTTTGTAGTATTTATGCAAGAAATGTAAATTATTTGATAACAATCCCAGATTCACCTAACAAGAAAGCACTTAAAACATAAACAATCTGCACAGCCTATAATTTGTTTAATTTAATTCGTTTATGGCGGGTAAAAGGCACTAAGCCAAAAAGAAAACGAATGAATAAATGATAATTCATTTATAAAAATGTAATTCGTTTAATTAAATAAAATTATTTAATTATTATTTTTTATGCTTTAATATTTCTTAAAGGAAGTAAAACTATTTTTTACTACCCATTTACATTTAAAAATAAAGAAATTTCCATAAACCATAAGTAAATTTATAAAAAGTCCTCTTAAAGAATTGAAATATCCTTATGTTTGAGCTGCAGGTCAGTCCTTGGACTTTGTGTTTTATGTTTTATATGAAAAGTCAATTCACATCAAAGATAGTCTAAATGTAAATTCCTAAAGTAGTGCATTTAGTCAAAATTATCGCTCTAATAAATTGCATTGTTTTTATAGATAATTGTTTTTAGTATTTGGTTTATAAAGAACCCGTTTTGCTGGAACATTGAGAGACAGTTCGTGTCTTTTATTTTGTATGTACGGTGTTGTTGTCCGTGCGTGTGGAACTGAGAGGAGGAATGGCGGCATCAAGTGGAGGAGGAGCAGTGCAGGCGGTTGGCAACGACTGGATTGAGAATGGTCAGGAGTGGGGAGACGGAAATGACGGATCAGGAAATGAAGTAGAGGAGATGGAGGGTAGCGAGAGTTGCGAACCGTGGACAAACTGTAGAGGTAAAAAGCGGAAAAAAAGAAAAAACAAACTAGATAGTGACGAAGAAATGAGATCCAAAGTAAAGGAAGGAAATGAAGAGTATAATGTGTTTGTTAGACTAGTACAGGAAGGGGCGACATTTGAGGATTGGAGTCCTATACAACTAACGAAAGCTCTGTATAAGGAGATTGGGGAGGTAAGATGTGCTAAAAAATTAAGGAATGGATGCTTATTGGTGTCATGTAAAGATGAGGCTCAACAAAAGAAAGCAATCAAAGTAAATAAAATAAATGGTAAAAAAGTGAAATGCTCTGAGGTCTATGACAGAAAACTTATAAGAGGAGTAATCACAGGCATACCGGTAAGTGAGTCATTAAACAACGTGATTGAAGGAATAACGAATGCTAAAATAAAAGAAGCTAAACGCTTAAAAACAAGATGGAACGGAGCCATATGTGACAGTCTTTCAATAATGCTGACATTTGATGAAACAAAACTACCTGACAAAGTCTTCATAGGATACATGAGCTATGAAGTGAAAATGTACATACCACCGCCTGTTAGGTGTTACAAATGCCAAAAATATGGTCATATTGCAGCGATCTGTAAAGGGAAAATGAGATGTAGCAAATGTAGTGGAGAACATGAGTATGGACAATGTGATAAGGAAGCAAAACTCAAATGTTGCAACTGTGGTGGAGAACATAGTTCAGCATACAGAGGGTGTGAGGTAAATAAAAGAATGCAAGAGATACAGAGAATAAAAGTCACTCAAGGTATATCTTATGCAGAAGCAACAAAGAAAGTTAGGCCTACAAGGGAACAGATGGGTCAGATGCCGACAATGAGAGAAGAAAGGAAAGACATGATTAAGTGTAAAAAATGTGATAAAATAAAGGAAGAAACACTGATTGTGGATAAAAATGAATTTGTTCTCTTTATGGCAGAGGTGATAAATTGCTCAGCACAGACAACAAGTCGGACGGAAAGGATTAAAATAATAGTTAAAGCCGCGGAAAAATACATGGGTATTAAAGGAATCCCTTGGGAATCAGTGAGAAACACGTTAAATGAAGAAGTTCAGCAACAACAGTCACAAGCATGGGGTGGAGTTGCATAATGGTAATATTTATACTGCAGTGGAATGCGAGGAGTTTAATATCTAATGGTCAGGAATTTAAGAAATATATAGATGATTTAAATGAAAAACCTGATATAGTGTGTGTACAAGAATCATGGTTAATATCAAGACTAGAATTTAATATTAAAGGCTATAATGCAGTAAGAATGGATAGGAAAATAGGTAAAGGTGGGGGAATTATTACATTTATAAAAAAAGGTATCCAATATAGAGAAGTAAAGAGAGGGAATGAACTAGAATATGTTATTGTGGAGGTATGGTCAAGTGAAGGTAATATTAAAATAATAAATTTTTATAACCCATGTAGATTGTTAGAGAGGGAACAGTTAGAAGAGATATGGGAGGGTATTAATGGAAAAACTATCTGGTGTGGAGATTTTAATGCACACAGTACATTATGGGGTAACAGAAATGATAATAATGGGAGAGTAATTGAAGAATTTATTGAAGAAGAAGAGCTAGTGTGCATTAATGACGGGACAGGAACTAGATTGAATACAGCAAGAGGCACAGAATCAGCAATAGATATTACAATAGTTACAAAAGATATTGCAGATAGGTGTGAATGGGAGGTATTAAGAGGTAACACAGTTGGAAGTGACCATTACCCAATCAAAACTCAAGTAGGAATAGAATGCGCAAAAGAAATTGAAGTGAGAGAGGAGAAATGGATTTTAGAAAGAGCAGATTGGGATAAATTTAGGGAAATCAGTGAAGATTTGTTGCAAAAGATTGAGGATAACTTAGATGTTGAAAATATGTGTAAAAGAATTAGTGGGGGAATAATTGAGGCAGCAAAAATGGCAATACCTAAATCAAAACCTAAAATAATTAATAAAATTGTTCCATGGTGGACAAAGGAGTGTAGAAAAGCTATAAAGGAGAGAAACAAAGCTTTTAAAAAAATGAAAACGACACACAACTTTCAAAATCTCATGAAATACAAACAAGCACAGGCAATAGTTAGGAAAACGGTTAAAAAATCAAAAAAAGAATATTGGAGACAATTTTGTGAGTCAATTGGTAGAACAACGCCAGTAGAGAGAGTATGGGGAATGATCAAAAAAATGAAAGGAAATGGAAAAGAATATGGATATCCAATGCTGATGGATGGGCAGAGGGTTATTATTAATAATAAAGAGAAAGCAGAAATTATAGCAAGAACATTAATTAAAGTACACAGCACAGACAATTTAAGCCAAGAGGAAAAAAGAGGGAGGGTGGAGACTTATGAAAGATATCAGTTTGATTTAGGGAAAGATGACGGGGATCAGGTACTAAATATAAATTTCTCAGGGACTGAGCTGAGTAGGGCATTAAAGAAATTAGGGAAAACGGCTCCAGGGAGAGATGGAATTTGTTATACTATGTTAGAAAACCTAACTGATAAAGGAAAGGAGGTGCTGTTGAAGTTGTATAACAAGATATGGGAGGTAGGAGTTATTCCAAAAGAATGGAAAAAAGCAGTTATCATTCCCATTAAAAAGCCTGGGAAAGATCCCAAACAGCCAACCAGTTATAGACCAATAGCCCTAACATCGCATATTGGAAAAACGATGGAAAGAATGATTAATGACAGATTAGTGTACTGGGTTGAAACTAAAAGAAAGATAGGAAATTATCAAAGTGGATTTAGGAAAGGTAGAGGGACAATGGATCCAATCTTGAGGCTTGAAGATGATATTAAAAAAGCACAGGTTAACAGGGAATCAGTAATAGCGGTGTTTTTAGACATAGAGAAAGCATATGACATGTTGTGGAGAGATGGAGTGTTAATTAAACTTAACCAAATAGGAGTTAAAGGACGCATATTGAGATGGGTTAAAGAATTTTTATCAGAAAGATCCATAACAGTTAAAATAAATGGTACATTTAGTGAATGTTACAGAGTTGAAAATGGCACACCACAAGGGAGCATTATTAGCCCTTTTTTGTTTTCTATAATGTTTGATGGGATCTTTAAGGAGATAGAAAATAATACAGGAGTTGCATTATTTGCTGATGATGGTGCGATTTGGAAAAGAGGGAGAAACATAACATTTATAATGAAGAAAATGCAACAGATATTAAATACAGTGCAGGAATGGACAGTTAAGTGGGGATTTAGAATATCTCAAGAAAAAACTAAAGCCATGTTATTTACCAAAAAGAAAATAAGAGAGGATTTAAAATTGAAATTGGGAGGTAAAGATTTGGAGAATGTTGAATCTTTTAAATATCTGGGATTGTGGTTTGATAGGAGACTTACATGGAACACACATATTAGTAAAATGGTGGATAAATGTAAAAGAGTGTTAAATGTAATGAGGTGCCTATGTGGTGTAGACTGGGGTGCTAGTAGAGTGGCATTAAAAACAATTTATACAGGGTTGATAAGATCAGTGATCGATTATGGATGTATGGTGTATGGATCAGCTGCTAATACAACATTAAAACAGCTAGATGTAATCCAAAATCAAGCATTAAGAGTATGCTGTGGAGCCATGAAAACCACACCGGTAGCAGCATTACAGGTTGAAATGGGAGAGATGCCTCTACACCTTAGGAGAGATCAGCTGGAGGTAGTATACTGGGCGAACTTGAAAGGCCATAATGAAAATCACATAGCACAGACAGTTCTGATGCAATGCCAAGAACGAGAGAAACGGGGCATTAAAGGGTATGGATGGACAATACAACAAAAAATAAATGATATGGAAATAGATACAATAAAAATTTCGCCCACTATAGTATTTCCAGTAGTTCCCACATGGCTGCTTGATGACTTGGAAGTTGATTTTGAAATAATGAAAGAAAAACAAGAAAATGAGATTGACAGCAAACAAGTGGAAAATTATATAAGAGAAAAATACAGTGAAACAACTGAAATATACACAGATGCATCAAGAATTGGACAAAGGGTAGGAGTGTCATTCAGTATTCCAAAGTTAAAAATTGAAGTTACAAAAAGAATTAATAACAATTTAGCAGTTTATACAGCAGAATTGGTAGCGATATGGTTGGCTCTAAAGTGGGTAGAGGACAATAAACCAATTAAAGCAGTCATTGCGTCTGATTCAAGTTCAGCACTCATAAGTATTAAAAATGTAGTATCAGAATCACGGCAGGACATAATATATGAAATAGTACAGTTGGGAAATAATATCATTAAATCAGGAGTTATCATTTCATTATTGTGGGTACCAGCGCACATAGGGGTTAGTGGAAATGAGATGGCAGACAAGTTGGCTAAACAAGCAGCACAGCAAACTATGATAGACATGGACATCAAATACAGCAAGTCAGAAATCAAAAGTATAGTTAAAACCAAAATATTAGGAAAATGGCAACATATATGGAATAATGGGAGTACAGGACGTCAATATTACACCATACAGAACATAGTTGGGAAAGGTAGGGAAACAAGGAAAAACAAAAAGGAAGAAGACAAGTTCTCAAGAATGAGATTTAATCACACATCACTCAATAGCACACTACATATGATCAACAAACATGCAGATGGGATGTGTGAATGTAACAACCAGGAAACTGTAGAACATGTATTAATGCACTGCCCAATATATCAGACAGAAAGAAATATATTATTCACACAGTTACAGGAAAAACAAGTGGAACCTAACATAAAGAACATACTAAAGTTGAGCACGGGTGATGTATGTTTTAGATATGTTTATAACTATTTGAAAGAAACAGGGTTGATTAATAGAATTTAGTATTTAGATGAATAGTTATCTATATCATATAGAGGTATTATAGAGAAAGAAATATCAAAGTTTGGGACATTTAGTAATTTATTTATATGTATAGGAAAATAATAAAAAATTTTATTTGTAATATTTTATTTATTTTTTTATTTTTTATTTTTTTATGGTTGGGCTTTGTTTAACTATAAAACATGGTTAGTTAACTCCGGATCCACACTCCAATCCAGATGGTGGCGGTAATGCACCAAAAGCTGGTTGCCAACCGCCATAAAACACACAAGAAGAAGAAGAAGAAGAAGTTGTCCGTGCGTGTGTCGCGGCGCCACCGGAGGTTCCGTGTTGAGATGGCAGCGGTGAGGAGCGACTCTCTGGAATATTTCCCCGAAAACATTTTAATCGATATTTTATCCTATTTAAGTGTGCAGGCGCTCGTGCGGAACTCCAGGTATGACCGTCACGAAGCAGCTGACCGTCAGAGTTCAGCAGAACTGTCGCTGTGTGCGCGCGTGTTTATGAGTGGAAGTGCGCGCGAACTCTCTCTGGTTTTGAACTGTTTAGTTAAAACTCGGATTCACAAACACAACCGGAAGTCGGAAACCTAAACACAAACAAACAGGAGAGAGAGAGAGGAGTCTCTTACAGGACTGATGAACATGTGCATAATTACAGAATGAGAGAGATCAATCAAACCTTGTGTTTTTAATATTATTTAGTAATGTTCTGAACAATATATTTAATTTAAAATTGTTTACACAGTCAACAAGACAGAGAAATATTTATTTTATATATGTATATATATATATATATATATATATATATATATATATATATATATATATGTATATATATATATATATATATATATATATATATATATATATATATATATATATATATACTCAATATTAACAGGTGCACACATTCATATATTTATTATTTACACATATGTGTGTGTGTGTATGATAACAGTGTATGTCTGTGTGCGTGAAAATGACTGGTGAATGATGAATGTGTGTGTGTGTGTGTGTGTGTGTGTGTGTGTGTGTGTGTGTGCGCGCGTTAATAGTGATTATTACAGTGTTATTAATTAATATAAATCTATGTGTGGGTATATATGTCACTCTGTATTAATGATAGTGACTGTGTGTGTGTGTGTGTGTGTGTGTTAAAAGTGAATTTAAATGTGCATCTGTATGTTAATAATCTGTGTGTGTGTGTGTGTGTGTGTGTGTGTGTGTGTGTGTGTAGGGTGTGTCGGCGCTGGCAGCAGCTGGTGAAGGATCAGAGACTGTGGCGTTGTGTGGATCTGTCCTCATTGAAGAGAGTGAGTTCTGCTGCACACAGATCCTCTCATTCACAGGGCAAATGTGTGTTTAATGACCATTTTTAATGTTTTTAACATTTGTAATGTTTTTATCATGTTAATCTGGTCCAGCTGCTCCAGTTGTTCATCTGTAATCTCAGATGTCCATTATTTTACTCGGACACTTGTGAATTGGGGATAAAACGTTGCAGTTTCTTATTATTTTGTGGCATCTTTGATCAGATATTAATCTGGCTCATTTCTTCATGAATACATATGCATGGATATGTGTGTCTGTGTGTGTGAAGTTTGTCTGTGTTATTGTGTGTGTCTCTGTGTGTTAATGTTCATGTATATTAATTCATGCATGCATGTGTGTGTAAGAGGTTTACTTATTATTGGGTGTGTGTATATGCATGTTTGTGTATGTGTGTGCTTATACACTCACCGGCCACTTTATTAGGTATACCAGTCCAACTGCTTAACTCAGATGTCTAATCAGCCAATCACATGGCAGCAGCTCACTGCATTGGCATCATGGATGTGCAGCCGACAAATCTGCAGCAACTGTGTGATGCTATCATGACAATATGGAGCAAAATCTCTGAGGAATATTTCCAGTAGCTTAATGAATCATGAAGGGTTAGGTCAGTTCTGAAGGCAAAATGGGTCCAACATGGTACTAGTGAGGTGTACCTAATAAAGTGGCCACTGAGTGTGTGTATGTATGTGTGTAATTCTGTTTGCCTATATATATATGTGTGTGTGTGTATGTGCATGTATGTTGGTGTTATATTATTTGTGTATATTTATTCTTGTGAACAGTGTGTGTGTGTGTGTGTGTGTGTGTGTGTGTGTGTGTGTGTGTGTGTGTGTGTGTGTGTGCAGGTGTCGTCTCGTCTGCTGTGGCTGCTGCTGCGTCAGTATCTGGGTGTGGGTCTGCGGTATCTGCGTGTGCGCGGTCTGCTGTTGTCTGCGCGCGGCGGCTCGTTCCTCACACACTCATGGCTGCAGGCTCTGCGCTGCCGGTGTCCTCGTCTGCACACACTCTCCCTGCTGCATGCAGACCTGCGTGCGTTACAGAGTTGTCGGGTGCTGCCACCGTCGCTGCACACTCTGGAGCTGCACAGCTGTGAGGTGCCGCCCGGGTTCTTCAGCGTAGACACCGACACGCAGATGTGTGTATATGCATGCATGCGTGTGTGTGTGTTATTGTTTGTGTGTGTGTGTCTTATTGTGTGTGTGAGTGCGTGTTATTGTTTATTATGTGTGTTATTGTGTGTGTATATGCAATGTGGGTATTATTGTGTGTGTGTATGTGTGTGTGTGTATGCATGTGTGTGTGTGTTATTGTTCATTATCTGTGTTGTTGTGTGTGTAAATGCATATGTGTGTGTGTTGTTTATTAACTGTATTCTGTGCATGTGTGTATGTATGCGTGTGTTATTGTGTGTGTGTGTGTGTGTGTATATGCATGTATGAGTGTGCTATTGTTTTATTGTGTGTGTGTGTGTGTGTGTGTGTGTGTGTGTGTGTGTGTGTGTGTGTGTGTGTGTGTGTGAATATGCATGTGTGTATGTAGGCTTTTGTGTTATTGTTTATTGTGTTTGTATATGCATGTGTGTGTGTTGTGTGTATGCGTGTGTGTCATTGTTTATTATGTGCTATTGTGTGTGTATATATGCATGTGTGTGTGTTGTTTATTATTTGTGTGTGTGTGTACTGTATGCATGCTTGTTTGTTTGTTTGTGTGTGTGTGTGTGTGTGTGTGTGTGTGCATGTGCGTGTTCATGCGCGTGTGTGCCTGTGTGTGTCTGCGTGTGTGCGTGCGTGTGTCTGTGTGTGTGTGTGTGTGTGTGTGTGTGTATATGCATGTGTTGTGTGTAAATGCATGTGTGTATGTTTGCATGTGTGTTATTGTTTATTGTGTGAGCATATGCATGTGTGTGTTGTGTGTGTATATGCACGTGTGTGTGTTGTGTGTATATGTATGCTTGTGTGTCATTGTTTATTATGTGCTATTGTGTGTGTGTTATTGTGTGTGTATATATATGCATGCATGTGTGTTGTTTATTGTTTGTGTGTGTGTGTGTGTACTGTATGCATGCTTGTTTGTGTGTTATTGTGTGTGTGTGTGTGTGTGTGTGTGTGCATGTGCGCGTTCGTGTTTGTCTGCGTGTGTGTGTGTGTGTGCATGTGCGCGTTCGTGTGTGTCTGCGTGCGCGTGTGTGTGCGTGTGTGTGCGTGTGTGTGTGTGTGTGTGTGTGTGTGTGTGTGTGTGTGTGCGCGTGTGTGTGAACTCATGTTTGCACCTCTCCTGTTCTTCAGCACACAGATCAGCATCCAGACTCTGGTTCTGGACAGCGTGCCGTCGTTCTCGGACCAGCACCTGCGCAGTGTGTGTGTGTGGCCGCAGCTGAGGCGTCTGGAGCTGCGGGATCTGCTGCGCGTGACGGTGGCGGGTCTGAAGAGCTGCGTTCCCCCCGACACACACACACGGCAGATGAGCTGCGCTCCCTCCGGCACACACACCCTGCGAGCGCTCACACACCTGGAGCTGCAGACGGGCGCGCGTGCGCAGATGCTGGCGCTGGGGCTGGCGGAGGGCTGGCCGGGGCTGCAGAGGCTCAGTCTGGGCGGGACGGAGGTCAGTCTGGGTCTGCTGGCGCTGGGACGGCTGCGGGAGCTGCAGTGGCTGCGGCTGCACTCATGCAGACTCGCACACAACATGCTGCTCAGGAGCTTCAGGTGCGTGCACGCTGGAGAAAACACTCTTCTGTTTGTTTACATGACACAACCGTGCAATGAAGCAACTGTGGAGCCCAGAGGAGAGGGCCGTCAAGTCATTCATTCATTTAATCATTCAGCTTAGTACTTTTATTAATCAGGGGTCACCACAGTGGAATAACCTGACAACTTATTCAGTATATGTTTTACACAGCTGCAACCCAGTACTGGGAAACACCCATACACACTCATTCACACACACACACTCATACACTACGGCCAGTGTAGTTGATCAGTTCCCCTATAGCGCATGTGTTTGGACTGTGGGGGAAACCAGAGGAAACTCACGCCAACTTGGGGAGAACATGCAAACTCCACACAGAAACACCAACTGACCCAGCCGAGACTCAAACCAGAGACCTTCTTGGTGTAGAGTGATCATGCTAACCACTGCGCCACTGTGACGCCCAGCCGGTGAATTATTAAAGAACAATGTGTGTGTGTGTGTGTGTGTGTGTGTGTGTGTGTGTGTGTGTGTGTGTGTGTGCAGGTGTGTGCAGCAGCTGCGAGTGCTGGAGTTCAGTGAAGTGGAGTTTGTGGAGGATGAGATCGACACACAGCAGACGAGTGAAGCGGAGCCCGAAGCGGCCCTCAGACGCACTTTACACACACTGCTGCCCTCCTGCACAGTGCACTTTACACACTGCACACACACCGTCAGCACAGACTAAACACACACACACCATCAGCAATGACTGAACACACACACACAAACACACACACACCATCAGCAGTGACTGAACACACACACACACACCATCAGCAATGACTGAACACACACACACACACACTTACCGTCAGCACTGACTGAACACACACACACAAACACACACACACACACACCATCAGCAGTGACTGAACACACACACACAAACACACACACACACACCATCAGCAGTGACTGAACACACACACACACACACAAACACACACCATCAGCAGTGACTGAACACACACACACACACACAAACACACCATCAGCAATGACTGAACAAACCCACATACACACACACACACAGTCTGCTGGAGATGTGTACTGTAATCACACTGCAGCAGTGTTTGTCTTGATTCTAGTCCAGATATCTGTATATCTGTACAGTAGTGTATTCTTGTCTACAAAATGCTTCTTCATTTGGTATTTTTATAGATATTTGGACTAAAAACGAGACACAAACTCTCAGTAAGACGAGCATTTCGCAGTGGTAATTGCAGTGATTTGATTGTGATCATGTTGAGTGTTAATCTGTATATATTGTCTGTGTATGATACTGTATGACTGCAGTGGAGGGTTAATGATGGCATCTCTGCAAATTATTGTGTACATTAATAGTAAAACAATCTACTGATGAACTTTATTTTATTAAATTGCAGTTGTTTTAATGCTTTAGGTAGCGTCATTGATTAAACTCTGTATTACAGACATGAAAATCATTGTATACAGTGGAAAATATAATGAAAAACACATGAGGATGCGTTTGTACAGGGATGTTTGAGTGCCAAAAACTAAATAAAGGACCTGAGAGACAAATGTGACACACGTTTTTGTGTTTCAATTAATCAGTGTGT
>NC_141034.1:395000-400000 GCF_052040795.2 Danio rerio | reverse complement strand
ATTTTCTTTTCAGCTTAGTCCCTTCATTAATCAGGTCGCCACTGCGGAGTGAACCGCCAACTTCCTCACAGCAATGTAAAAATATGAATTGTTGTACAGTGTCACAAAAGTGCTATATTAATATGAGTATTGTTTCCCAGTGTGTAAGACATATGTTGGAATAGTTGGCGGTTCATTCTGCTGTGGCGATCCCTGATTAATAAAGGGACCAAGCCGAAGAAAATGAATGAATAATGTGAGTATACGCGTATCCGCAGCTGTGGGCGGGATCTAAATGATTGACGGGATTCCGTCTAATAAGCGTTCGCTAGTGTGAGCCAATGACCGAGGAACTGGTGTTGCTCGGACCAATGAAACAGCAGCTGGTATTCCGTTTGAATCCAGGCGGTTGAGAGGGAAACGGAAGAGAAGAAACACACACACGGGGAACACTGGATTAAACAGCCGCCATGCAGGTGAATAATACAGTCTTTAATCGTTTAATTTCGGTATAAGCTTACATATCTGTGTTGGTTATGATTTATTAGTGGCGCGCAGTGGTTAATCTGTGATTTAACTGTCATTGTCCGAGTACACGAGTCGTGTCACAGCAGTTAACCATGATTTACTGCAAAATTAATTAAAAGTAAACGGGGTGGTTGTCGTTAAAGCACGCTGATCAGCAATCAGTATAGTTCTGCTCCACTAATTCTAGTTTAATTATGATATTTGTACTAAAGCAGTGGTCGACTAACTGGTTAAAGGCTGTCAATACAAAAACAAACATGGCGTCCACGCTTTACCGCAATAAAATACGGGGAATGTGGTGTTTACATGTCTAATGACTGTTCTGTTTCTTTAAGTGTGTGTTCTGATCGATGATGATGTTTTTTTGTTTTTCATCAGAATAAAGAAAACCGGGAACCCAAAGTTCAACAAACACCGGTAACGTTACAGATCGTGTGTGTGTATGTGTTTGTATAACTTAACGTTAACTGTCGTTTTTGTCGGTGTGATCATTGTGTTTGTCAGTGTGTTTCTGTATAGCTAACGTGTGTTTGTGTGTGTGATATTTGTCTGTCAGTGTGTGTTTCTGTCTTGTTTTAAATAGAAAATGTGCAGTGTCCCCACAATTCACGAAAAGAAACCAGTGTGTGTCTGTCTGGTCATTGTGTGTGTGTGTGTGTGTGGTGTTTTGTATATCTGATGTGTGTCTGTGTGTGTGTGTGTGTGTTTCAGTCTGCTGGTGTGGGTCCGCTCAGAGTTGAGATGAATCCAGACACACACGCAGTCTCAGGTAAAACACTTTATTGATTTGTTTTTACCCGAGCTGAAGTGTAGACGTGCCGTGACGGTTGTGGTCTTCTTTCAGGTCCTGGCAGAGTTCCTGTCAAGTCAAACTCCAAGTGAGTTGAACATATATTTGTTCATTAATATCCAGTGTTTGCGTGGCTGTTGGAGTGTGTGTGGGCTTTTAATATGATTTCTAGACCTGGAAAAGCCGTGGAGGCACATTTATACACACTGCTGTACTGGTATGGTTTTGTTCATGTGTGTGTGTGTGTGTGTGTGTGATGTCTGCGGTTGTCTTCCCCCAGAGTGCTGTCCATCGATGACTTTGACATTGGCCGTCCTCTGGGAAAGGGTAAATTCGGGAACGTGTATCTGGCGCGCGAGCGGAAGCTGAAGGTGGTGATCGCGCTGAAGGTGCTCTTCAAGTCTCAGATGGTAAAAGAGGGAGTGGAGCATCAGCTGCGCAGGGAGATCGAGATACAGTCACACCTCAGGTCCGTGTGTGTGTGTGTTTCTGATGCTCCACACTGGCTTCTGTTTACTGATCCAAACCTCTTAATGATGAGGTTAAAAGAATAGTTTGTACAAACACTGAAGCTAAAGCTATACCGATGCGACCAATAGCAGTATGAAGAGTTCAGACAAATGTTGTCATGATCAAATCGGTGTATATGTAAGTGAACATGCCTAGTTTACTCTTTAGGCAACCTCTTTTGTTTTATATGGCGTGCGTCTTGATTATAATTTTGGTTCATTTTATTTGTAAGTTTTCCATGACTGTTTTATTTGTTAATGAACATGTTTTTTTATCGTAGTTTTCGTGTTGTTTACTAAAATTGTGTGTGTATGAACAGGCATCCCAACATCCTTCGCTTCTACAACTACTTCCATGACGACACCCGTGTGTTTCTGATTTTGGAGTATGCGCCGCGTGGTGAGATGTACAAAGAGCTTCAGCGATACGGACACTTTGACGATCAGCGCACTGCTACTGTGAGTCTCACACACGCCTCTACTGTTCATTTATGGCTCATTTCCACTGAGTGGTACGGTACGCTCTTATGGCCGTTTCCACTGTCAAAAGGTGTACTGAATCCTACCACTTTTTCGGCACCAAAAGGTGGAGCTAAACGCGCAGCTGAGCGCTATTGGTTTACAGAGATGCGTCATTCACTTTAAACAAGCCTGAGTGAAAACAAAGGATCCGCCATGTTTAAAATATACAGCCGACAGATCTTTTACAGTGTAAATATACATATATTAACAAGCCATGGTCGACCCGGGCTCAAACAAACCTTGTCGTTGTCTTGATAAACAGCCACAAAGCCAAGAAGAGCAGATCAACCCTGTGCCTCCTAGTTTTTTACGAGTCAGTCTGAAGTGCGAGCGGTTTTGCTTGTCTATATCTGAAATATCAAACCTCTTGAGCTGATGATACTGACGTGCGCCTGATTATTGATGCGCTTTTGAAACCCAATCCTGAAGCAGGAAAGCACATTATATTTCCAGCAAGCGTCAACAAACTGCCCTGTTTAACTGTTATCATCAGCTTCTGGACTAATATGAGCTCCGAGTGATGGAATGAGTCTGTATCATGTGCTGCTGAAGATCACACACACTGATGATGCTCTACGCTGACTGTAGGCTATATTTTGTGTTGTTATCAACCTAAATAAGGCCTAAATGTCTGCTGTGTGTGCTTTTTCTGTAGTTGGTATCATATTGGAGACTGTAAGGGCCTGTATATGTTCATTTATATACACTAGGCTATTTCGCACTGTCATTGATCTGCAAATCCTGTTCATAGAAAAGTTAGTAATAATCATTTATGCACAAGTATTCATGTGTAAAGTGTCTGTTTTGTGAGAAGTGCTGCTCATATGATATGCGAGCGACCCGTACAGCTTTACTGTAGACCTTTTCTCGAGTGAAAATGACGTCGACTGTAACTTTGTCATACACCACACCCACCAAAAGCCTGATAAAGATGACCCGTACTCTACCAGTCAGTGGAAACGAGCCATAAAAGCAGACCGTACTACTGTTTGGTTACTCTTTGCAAAGGGTACCAAGCGGGACAAAAGCCAGAGCTAGACGTACAGCTGAACACTATTGGTTTACAGAGATGCGTCACTCGCAGAGAATGAAAAAGGAAGCGCTATTTGTTGTAAGTGTGAGCGGTTTGGCTTTCTCCAGAGAGCTCGCGATCGCCTCTATATCTGACATAACGAACGTCTTGTGCTGATGATAATAATGTGCACATGATTATAGAAGTGTTTGCCACACCTGATCCTGTCAGAAACTGACAAACACAAGAGTGAAGCGTGAAAAGAGCCTGAATCACGAACACACGGCCATGTTTATCATCTCCTATTCAGACTGTTCTGAACTCGAGAATGCCGGAGTGACTCTAACAGAGGCTCCGTGTGCTGCTGAAGATTAAACATACAGCTCACTCTGGCCTGTATATCCTGCTGATATTGAACCCGAATAAGGACTAAATGTCTGCTGTGTGTAGTTTGTCTGTAATTGGTATCATATCGGAGACTGTAAGGGTGTGTATGTGTTCATTTATTCGTTTATTTTATATAATCACAGATGTTTCGCGCCTTTGCTAAAAAGTCAACTCAAAGTATTGGCAGTGATGCTCAATCTAGTAGCTGACCGCAGCACAGTACAGCGTCAGAGTTGTTTGCAGCTGTTACACCAAATGAAAAGCATCAGGAAGGCACCAGGAGATGATTAACTCAATGCTCTAGAGAAAAATGAGTGCTCAATTTCTGAATATTTACAGACTAATTTGAATAAAAGAGAGTTAAGGTAGCTGAAAGTTAACTAAAACTAAGCTGAAGTTTATACCTGTTAAAATAATGGCAGTTGGATGTTTTTCGCGAATCGCACAGCCCTTCTGGGCACGACAGTAACGGTGCTTGATTCTTACACCTGAATGGGAGTGTAGTTTAGGAAGCTCCTTCACTGTGATTGGACGCGAGCTCGAGTGTCACTAACGCTTAATTTTATTTACCCCTACTTGCAGAAACGCCGACACTCACCATAAACCACTCCAAAACCATTAATCAAGCAAACTGAGCTCAGCGGGTGTTGATTTTAATGGTATTGAAATGTAAAGCACTTTGGCGGTGTAGAAGTGTAATAATGTTGTGTTGTCAGTACATGGAGGAGGTGTCGGACGCGCTGCAGTACTGCCATGAGAAGAAGGTGATCCACAGAGACATTAAACCAGAAAACCTGCTGCTGGGATACAGAGGAGAACTGAAGATCGCAGACTTCGGCTGGTCTGTGCACGCGCCCTCACTCAGGTAACACTGCCAGAGAGAGAGAGACACGGCCCATAATGCACCACACACATCGAGAGAGACACAAACCGTAGCAGAATAACCTGACGTGTCTCTGTGTGTGTGTCAGACGGCGGACGATGTGCGGTACGCTGGATTACCTGCCGCCAGAGATGATCGAGGGCCACAGTCACGATGAGAAGGTGGATCTGTGGTCCATCGGTGTGCTGTGCTACGAGTGTTTAGTGGGAAACCCTCCATTCGAGACCGCCAGCCACGCCGAGACATACAAGCGCATCACTAAGGTCAGTCTGATAATCACGATACACACAACACTACAGCCATCAACATATCCGCTTACCACTAAATGTGTGTGAGTAGGTCAGGTAAACGTGAGAATATGTGTGTGTTGGTGCTTCAGGTGGATCTGCA
>NC_141034.1:375000-390000 GCF_052040795.2 Danio rerio | reverse complement strand
TGAGTTGGAGTGCTGATGTTCAGATGTCAGAGAGTGCTGGTGCGGAGTCCAACCTGGAGCTCAGTGTGGAGGAGATGGACATCAGTCTGCCAGAGGAGGAGGAGGAGCTACAGCTGAAGGAGGAGGAGCCACTGCTGGAGGAGGAGGAGCAGCCACAGGTAAAGGAGGAGGAGCCACATGTGAAGGAGGCAGAGCTGGAGACTCAGGAGGCGGTGCTAAAGGAGGAGCCAAAGGAGGAGGCAGACGCCAGCAAGGAGACCAGCAGTAAGTCCTCAGGGAAAAGCAGAGAGGAAAACCCGGAGACAGACTCCCAGAAGCCCACCAGCGTCAAGCAGAAGACCAGAGAGCGGCTGAGAGAAGGTCAGAACACACACACTTATCCTTACTGCAGTGTGCCAGTCACATCACAGCATCTGCAATGTTGAGTCTGGATTATACAGTAGTGTGTGTGTGTGTGTGTGTGTGTGTGTGTGTGTGTGTGTGTGTGTGTGTGTGTTTAGAGTACTCCTTGGAGGACTCAGATCTGGAGGGTCTGAGCGACATCACAGTGAGTTCAGTTCACACCAGTGATCTGTCCTCGTTTGAGGGCGACAGTGAAGAGGATGAGGCTCCATCTGAATCCACAGAGGAGGGAGAGATCAGCTCTGAGGGTGAGGACTAAGGATGCACCGATACCATGAATATGAACATTGACTGATACAGATCCGATCCCGATACCGACTGAATATCAGCCAATACAGATCCAATCCCGATACCAAAATTGCGTATATCGGCCGTAACAGATCCGATACCAAAATTCTGAGTATCGATAGATACAGATCTGATCCAGATACCAAATTTGCAAATATCGGCTGATACAGATCTGATCATGATACAGATCCGATCCCGATACCAAAATTGCGAATATCGGCCGATACAGATCCGATCCCGATACAAAAATTCTGAATATCAGCCGATACAGATCCGATCCCGATACAAAAATTCTGAATATCAGCCGATACAGATCCGATCCCGATACAAAAATTCCGAATATCGACTGATACAAATCTGATCCTGATACCAAAATTCTGAGTATCGATTGATACAGATCTAATCCGGATACCAAAATTGCAAATATCGGCTGATACAGATCCGATCCCGATAAAAAGTTGTGAATATCGGCCGATACAGATCCAATCCCGATAAAAAATTCCGAATATCGACTGATACAAATCTGATCCTGATACTAAAATTCTGAGTATCGATCGATACAGATCCAATCCCGATACCAAAATTGCAAATATCGGCTGATACAGATCTGATCATGATACAGATCCAATACTGATACCAAAATTGTGAATATCAGCCGATACAGATCCGATCCCGATACCAAAATTCCGAATATCAGCCAATACAGATCCGATCCCGATACAAAAATTGTGAATATCAGCCGATACAGATCTGATCCCGATACAAAAATTCAGAATATCGACTGATACAAATCTGATCCTGATACCAAAATTCTGAGTATCGATCGATACAGATCTAATCCGGATACCAAAATTGCAAATATCGGCTGATACAGATCCGATCCCGATACAAAAATTGTGAATATCGGCCGATACAAATCTGATCCTGATACCAAAATTCTGAATATCAGCCAATACAGATCCAATCCTGATACCAAAATTCTGAATATCGGCCGTAACAGATCCGATACCAAAATTCTGAGTATCATCTGATACAGATCTGATCATGATACAGATACGATACTGATACCAAAATTGCGAATATCGGCAGATATAGGATCCGATCCCGATACCAAAAATCTGTGTGTGTGTGTGTGTGTGTGTGTGTGTGTGTGTGTGTGTGTGTGTGTGTGTGTGTGTGTGTGTGTAGAGGATGGTGGCAGGAAGACTCCAGCAGACGGCTCAGACAGGAAGCCTCGAGGTGTGCGTCAGGGTTACGTCCACAAGCCCTTCCTGTATTCTCGTTACTATAGCGACTCTGATGACGAGGTGACGGTGGAGCAGCGGCGGCGCTCTGTGGTGAGAACACACACACACACACACACAATATTCTATTATCCTGCTGCTGTTGATGCGTAGTGTGTAGAGTTCCAGAAGTCTGGCCAGGCTGATTAAGGTGTGTTTGTCTGCACAGGCTAAAGAGAAAGAGGAGCGCCTGCTGAAGCGGCAGCAGAACCGCGAGCGCATGGAGGAGAAGCGCAGACTCAGAGCAGCCCAGAGAGAGGAGCAGGGTACTGCCAGTGTGTGTGCGCGCGTGTGTGTGTGTGTGTGTGTGTGTGTTCTGATCTCTGATGTGTTCTGTGTGCAGAGCGTAAGAAACAGGCGAGTGTGTGTGCGGATGCAAGACCTCGAGCTAAAGAGGCTCGAAAAGAGAAGAAGTTCCTGGAGAAGAAGGTGGCTCTGAGCCGGCAGAGGAAGAGAGACTCCAGGTGTGTGTGTGTGTGTGTGTGTGTGTGTGCGTGCGTGCGTGTGTGTGAGGGGACCAGGCGCTGAATAAACTCTCACTGACTCTCTCCTTTAGAAAAGAGGACGACAGGAAGAGGAGCGACACTGAAGGAGACTCACTCAACAAAGAGGTAAGGGCCCTCATTCTCCAGCTGCTCCCTATCTGGCCCTTACTAGTGAACCCTAGTGTCTCTCTCTCATTACTGAACACTTGTGCCAGTCCCTCAGTGGTAAACACTTATATCAGTCCCTCAGTAGTGAACACTAGTGTCAGTCCCTAAGTAGTGAACACTTGTGTATCTCCCTCAGTAGTGAACACTCCTGTCTCTCTTAGTAGTGAATCTTTGTGTCAGTCCCTCAATAGTAAACACTAGTGTCAATCCTGTTTCTCCCTCAGTTGTGAATACTAGTGTCAGTCCCTCAGTAGTGAACACACCTGTCTCTCTATCAGTAGTGAACACTAGTGTTTCTGCCTCAGTAGTCAGCACTAGTGTCAGTCCCTCAGTAATGAACACTGGTGTCAGTCCCTCGGTAGTGAACACTGGTGTCAGTCCCTCAGCAGTGAACACTAGTGTCAGTCCCTCAGTAGTGAACACTGGTGTCAGTCCCTCTGTTGTGAACACTACTGTCAGTCCCTCTGTTGTGAACACTGGTGTCAGTCCCTCAGTAGTGAACACTGGTGTCAGTCCCTCAGTAGTGAACACTAGTGTCAGTCCCTCTGTTGTGAACACTGGTGTCAGTCCCTCAGTAGTGAACACTGGTGTCAGTCCTTCGGTAGTGAACACTGGTATCAGTCCTTCAGCAGTGAACACTAGTGTCAGTCCCTCAGTAGTGAACACTGGTTTCAGTCCCTCTGTTGTGAACACTGGTGTCAGTCCCTCAGTAGTGAACACTGGTGTCAGTCCTTCGGTAGTGAACACTGGTATCAGTCCTTCAGCAGTGAACACTAGTGTCAGTCCCTCAGTAGTGAACACTGGTTTCAGTCCCTCTGTTGTGAACACTGGTGTCAGTCCCTCAGTAGTGAACACTGGTGTCAGTCCTTCGGTAGTGAACACTAGTGTCAGTCCCTCAGTAGTAAACACTGGTTTCAGTCCCTCTGTTGTGAACACTAGTGTCAGTCCCTCAGTAGTGAACACTGGTGTCAGTCCCTCATTAGTGAACACTGGTGTCAGTCCCTCTGTTGTGAACACTGGTGTCAGTCCCTCAGTAGTGAACACTGGTGTCAGTCCCTCAGTAGTGAACACTAGTGTCAGTCCCTCTGTAGTGAACACTGGTGTCAGTCCCTCTGTTGTGAACACTGGTGTCAGTCCCTCAGTAGTGAACACTGGTGTCAGTCCCTCAGTAGTGAACACTAGTGTCAGTCCCTCTGTAGTGAACACTGGTGTCAGTCCCTCTGTTGTGAACACTGGTGTCAGTCCCTCAGTAGTGAACACTGGTGTCAGTCCCTCAGTAGTGAACACTAGTGTCAGTCCCTCTGTTGTGAACACTGGTGTCAGTCCCTCTGTTGTGAACACTGGTGTCAGTCCCTCAGTAGTGAACACTGGTGTCAGTCCTTCGGTAGTGAACACTGGTATCAGTCCCTCAGTAGTGAACACTGGTTTCAGTCCCTCTGTTGTGAACACTGGTGTCAGTCCCTCAGTAGTGAACACTAGTGTCAGTCCCTCTGTTGTGAACACTGGTGTCAGTCCCTCTGTTGTGAACACTGGTGTCAGTCCCTCAGTAGTGAACACTGGTGTCAGTCCTTCGGTAGTGAACACTGGTATCAGTCCTTCAGCAGTGAACACTAGTGTCAGTCCCTCAGTAGTAAACACTGGTTTCAGTCCCTCTGTTGTGAACACTAGTGTCAGTCCCTCTGTTGTGAACACTGGTGTCAGTCCCTCAGTAGTGAACACTGGTGTCAGTCCCTCAGTAGTGAACACTGGTGTCAGTCCCTCTGTTGTGAACACTGGTGTCAGTCCCTCAGTAGTGAACACTGGTGTCAGTCCCTCAGTAGTGAACACTGGTGTCAGTCCCTCAGTAGTGAACACTAGTGTCAGTCCCTCAGTAGTGAACTCACCTGTCTCTCTATCAGTAGTGAACACTAGTGTTTCTGCCTCAGTAGTCAACACTAGTGTCAGTCCCTCAGTAGTGAACACTGGTGTCAGTCCCTCGGTAGTGAACACTGGTGTCAGTCCCGCAGTAGTGAACACTAGTGTCAGTCCCTCAGTAGTGAATACTAGTGTGTCTCCACAGGTAAAGCCCGCAGGTCAGAGGTCAGGGCGTGTAGACGAGCAGCGCAGGAAGAAATCCGACACAGAGGAGAAACTCTGCGACAGAAACCGCGTTCACTCCTTCATCCTGGACCTGGAGTCGGGGACAGAGGAGCGGCAGAGGACTAAAACCGCTCGCAAGGAAGTGCACTTAAAAGACAAAGAGCGAAAGGATGAACACAAGCTCAAACACAAACTCAAGATGGACAGCAGAAAGTCCACAGACACCGACGAAAAAGATGGAGGAGCTGGGAAAGGAGGAGCAGAGGAGAAGAAGGGGTCAAAGGTCAAACCAGACAGGAAGAGCTCCGTGACCTCCAAAGACACCAAAACACCAGAAGCTGCGGACGAAGCGAACCTGAAGAAAGGAAAGATGGCCGCCGATGCAAAAGACAAGGAGAAACCCAAGACAAGTGGTGAGAGTGGAGACATTACGATGAAAGTAGTGTTTACATTTCGTTTTATGTAGCGACGTCTTTTATTCTCATGTTAGACTTCGGAGTTTTTAAAAAGTGTTTTATATTGTGTTAAAAATAATTTTTTATTTCTACATTTCTAAATAGAGTGAGAAATATGATCACATATGAATGAGTTTATACTTTAAAATGTAAACAGGAAACAGTTCTTTACATGCGGCGACTATATATAACGATTAATTGACTGAATTTACAGAAACGGTACTTTATCGTGACATATACCATTTATCTGTGTTATATATAAATAACGATATACCGTTATCATGATATATACCATTATCATGATATATATATATATATATAGTTAGTATGATATATACCATAATCATAACATATACCCTTATCGTAATATGTATATATACAGTATACTATACAGTTATCGTGATAGATACCGATATATCGTTATAATGCTATATACAGTTATTGTGGTGTGTATATATATCATTATCGTTATACATTCTAATTGTGATATATACTGTTATAATGATATATACAGTAATCGTGATACATATCTTTAACGTGATGCATTGTTATCGTGATATATACCATTATGATTATGTATACAGTTATCGTGATGTATATCGTTAGCATGATGCACTGTTATCTTAATATATAGCGTTATAATGATATATGCAGTTATCGTGATGTATATCATAATGAAATAAATTTATCGTAATATATATCGTTATCATGATGCATCATTATCATGATATATACCGTTATCGTGAAATATACAGTTAACGTGATACATATCATTAACGTGATGCATCATTATCATGATATGTACTGTTATAATGATATATACAGTTATCGTGATACATCGTTATCGTGATGTGTACTGTTGTAATAATATAGACAATTGTCATTAAATATATGGTTATCGTGATACATTGTTATCATGGTATATACCGTTATAATGATATATACAGTTATCATGATATATATTGTTATCGTGATACATTGTCATCGTGATATATACCATTATACTGATATATAGTTAACGTAATATGTATATCATTATCATGATGCATCGTTGTTGTGATATATATCGCTATAATGATAGATACCGTTATCTCGATACATCGTTATCATGATATATGTCATTATCAGAAAATACCGTTATTAAGATGCATCGTTATCGCGTTATAATGATATATATATAGTTATCGCAAAATATACCATTATAATTATTTATATATACAGTTATCATGATACACCGTTATAATGACAAATACAGTTATCACTATATATACCGTTAACATGATACAGTTATCGTGATACATTGTTATCGTAATGCATCGTTATTGGCACATACGTACATACTGTTGTGGTGATATGAGGTGTTTGTGCTGTAGGTAAGAGTGAGTCAAAGCTGCTACGGCGTCTGGACTCCACCGGCTCCTCGGAGGAGAGGTCAGAGGTCGAGACGGGGTCAGAGGTCAACAGGAAGAAGGACAAGCACCCTAAAGAGATGCTGAAGAGGTCAAAGAGTCACCCAGAGGTAGAGCTTCACACAGTTTCAGTGTCAAATAGGGCATTCAACGATTACCAAAAAACAACCCAAAACCCCTCCCCCTCATACAACGTTTCTTCATAAGTTCTTTAGGGCGGCGCTATTAATCATTTTTGGCGAGACTTTGTTATTTAGGGCGGGACTATCAGTTCTTTAGGGCAGGGCTATCAATCATTTTTGGCGGGATTTTGTCATTTATTGCAGGGCTATCCATCCTTTAGGGTGGGGCGATCAATTATTTAAGGCGGGACTTTGTCATTTAGGGTAGAGCTATCAGTCCTAAGGGCGGGGCTACCATTCATTTATGGTGGGACTTTGTCATTTAGAGTGGGGCTGTCAATTATTTATTGCATAGCTTTGTCATTTAAGGCGGGGCTATCAGACCTTAGGGCGGGCTATAAAAAATGAATGAAAGGACTTTATTTAGGGTGGGGCTATCAGTTCTTAGGGCAGGGCTATAAATAATTAATGGAAGGACTTTATTTAGGGTGGGGCTATCAGTCCTTAGGGCGGGGCTATAAATAATTAATGGAAGGACTTTATTTAGGGTGGGGCTATAAATAATTAATGGAAGGACTTTATTTAGGGTGGGGCTATCAGTCCTTAGGGCGGGGCTATAAATAATTTAGGTAAGGACTTTATTTAGGGCGGGGCCACCATTCATTTATATTGGGACTTTGTCATTTAGAGTGGGGCTGTCAATAATTTATTGCGGGACTTTGTCATTTAAGGCGGGGCTATCAGACCTTAGGGCGGGGCTATAAAAAATGAATGAAAGGACTTTATTTAGGGTGGGGCTATCAGTTCTTAGGGCGGGGCTATAAATAATTAATGGAAGGACTTTATTTAGGGTGGGGCTATCAGTCCTTAGGGTGGGGCTATAAATAATTTAGGGAAGGACTTTATTTAGGGCGGGGCTATCAATCATTTATGTAAGGACTTTGTCATTTTGACAAAAATAATGGTGATTCTGATTTTCCCCCATAATGCATCAGCCGCACCCTGAGGCGAGACCCGGGGAGAAGCTGAAGGTGCGAGCCGACAGGAGAGATTCATCAGTGGACAAAACTCAAGCACAGAAATCCGGCTCTGAACCCGAGGGCGACGGCCGCAAGCCAGAGACCAGCCTGAAGAGTAAAACCCTGCTGGAGAAACACAGATCCAAATCCCAGAATCCTGCTGGAGGAAAACCAGAGAGAAAAACTGAAGCCAAGAGTAAACCTGCAGAAGATAAGAGAGAGGAGAAGAAAACCTCGGAGGAGAAGCTGAGAGACACAAAGGTGAATCCATCCATCCATCCATCTTCATCACCATGATATATTGAAGTATTGACTATAACTCTGTCTCTGCACAGGTGAGGAAACTGAAGGTGCAGAAGGACTCCAAGTTCGAGGAGGAGAGTCTGGACAGCGCTGCCGTCTCCAGCTCCACACCTGTATCTGATGACCCATTCGCCGCTCTAAGCGACGTCACGCCCGAGTCAGAGGATGAGGAGGTGGAGCCAAAAGAGCCCCGCCCACTGTCAGCAGAGGCCGACGCCCTCCTGAGCCTGATGGACATCTCTGTGCGGCGGGACGTGGAGGCCGATATGAAGATGCAGGAGGCGGCGCTCACTCTGCTCTCCATGGGTCCTGATGCTGGACGCTCTTCCGATGTTGTTGCCGCAGATGATCAGGTTGCCATGCAGACGGTTGCTACGGACCCAGAGGATGCAGGAAGTCTGCCGGAATGTGCTGCGGCTGATGCAGGTAGTGCACACACACACACACACACACACACACACACACACACATTATTATTGAGTTTCTCCCAGTTGTGTTTCTGAGTTACTCTTGACGGTCAGTGATGCAGATCCAGCAGTCTGAGGGGGGATTAGATTCCTCTACAAACTTTATGGTGGTTTGAGAAAACCTCGTCTGAACGTTTGAAGAATTGGTTTTTAGGAAGTTTAAAAACAGAGAGAAATAGGTAGAGAATGTAGGTTGCTAAGGTGTTGCTAGGGTGTTCTAAGTGTTTGCTAAGCGCTTACCAAGGTGTAGCTAGGTGATTGCAATGATGTTCAAGGTGCTTGCTAAGGTGTTGCTAGGGTGTTCTGAATGGTTGCTAAGCAGTTACTGAGGTGTAGCTAGGTGATGGCTATGATGTTCTAGGTGCTTGGTAAGGTGTTGCTAGGGTGTTCTGAGTGGTTGCTAGGCGGTTGCTAAGGTGTTGCTAGGTGATTGATAGGGTTTTTTGAGTGGTTGCTAGGTGGTTACTAGGGTGGTTGGAGTGGTTGCTAGGCGGATACAAAGGTGTAGCTAGGTGATGTTCTAGGTGTTTGGTAGAGTGCTGATTGGGTGTTCTGAGTGGTTTGGCGGTTGCTAAGGTGCTACTAGGCGGTTGGTAGTTTGCTTGGAGTGTTTATAAGCGCTTACTAAGGTGTAGCTAGGTGGTTGCTATGATGATCTAGTAGCTTGCTAAGGTGTTGCTAGGGTGTTCTGAACGGTTGCTAGGCAGTTGCTAAGGTGTTGTTAGGTGATTGCTTTGGTGTTTCGAGTGGTTGCTAAGCGGTTACTATAGTGTAGCTAGGTTGTTGCTACGGTGTTCTAGCTGCTTGCTAAGGTGTTGCTACGGTGTTCTGAGTAGTTGCTAGGCAGTTGCTAAGGTGTTTTGGGTCTTTGCTAGGCATTTGCTATAGTGTTTTGAGTGGTTGCTAAGGTGTTGCTGAGCCTTTGCTAAGGTGTTGTTAGGTGGTTATTAGGGTGTTCTGAGTGGTTGCTAGCGGGTTGCTAAGATGTTGCTAGGTGGTTGTTAAGGTGTTCTGAATGATTGCTAAAGTGTTGCTATACGGTTGCTTAGGTGTTCTAGGTTGTTGTTAAGGTATTGCTAGGCGGTTACTGTGGTGTTCTGTGTGGTTGCTGAGGCGTTGCTAGGTGCTTGCTAGGCGGCTGCTAGGGTGTTCTAGGCCATTGCTAAGGCGTTGTTATACAGTTGCTAGGGTGTTCTATGTGGTTACTAAGGTGTTGCTAAGGTGTTCTGAGTGGTTGCTAGGTTGTTGCTGAGGTGTTGCTAGGCAGCTGCTAGGGTTTCCTGAGTGGTTGCTAGGCAGTTGCTTTAATAAAAATTACAGTCCTAAATAATATACTGTCAGCAAATATCGAATATGTCGAATATCAGCACGTGAACTAAACTCCTCATCTCCACTAGCTGCACCTGCCGCCACAGTGGAGCCCATGGAGACAGAATCTCTGAGGCTCCAGGAAGTGACATCACAGGTGAGCTCATCACATCATAACCTCACTGCGCCTGACTGAAGCTGTGTGATTTCTGTTGTGTACTATGTGTTGATGCTTCTTTCAGTCCGGGGATGAGCAGAAAGAGGAGAGAGACACACACACTCACACCACAGACACCGCGCAGACCCTCAGTGCAGATACAGCAGAGCCCACACTGGAGAACACTGCAGCAGACGAGCCAATGCAGACCCCCAGTGCAGACGCAGCAGAACCACTAGAACCCGTCACTGCAGCAGAACCAGCGTCACCCGTCACTGAGGATGCAGCCGAGCAGAGGCAGACCTCCAGTGCAGACGAGACTCCTGCGCAGACCCTTCCTAAACACACAGCGGAGACTCACACGCCAACCACAGTAAACCCAGCAGAACCCACAGCTGAGTCTGCGCAGATGGAGGAGTCAGATGAACCTGAACCTGTGCAGATCCTCAGTGCAGGAACAGCAGAGTCTGCGCAGACACATGCAGCAGAGGAACCTGCGCAGACACATGCAGCAGATGAGGCTGAGTCTGCGCAGACTCTTACAGCAGATACAGAGTCTGCGCAGACACGTAACGCTGATCTAAATGAGCCTGTGCTCAAGATGAATGCAGACCAAGCTGAACATGTGCAGACACACAGTGCAGATGACGCTGAGTGTGTGCAGACCCCGACTGCAGAGACCATGCGCATATATAATGCAGATGCAGATGTACCTGCGCAGACAATTCATGCAGATGAAGCTGAGTCTGTGCAGACGCCAACAGCAGAAACAGATGAACCTGTGGAGACTGCTGATGCAGATACATCAGAGCCTGCGCAGACGCTAACAGCAGATGAAGCCGACTCTGCGCAGACACATATTGCAGATACAGAGCCTGCGCAGACGCTAACAGCAGATACAGTCAAGACACTTAATGCAGACGAAGCCGAGCCAGTGCAGACTGTAGATCAAGATGAAACTGTGCAGATGGTTGATGCAGATGAAGTGGAGTCTGCGCAGACGCTAACAACAGAAACAGATGGAACTGCGGAGATGGATAACGCAGAGCCTGCGCACACACTGACAGCAAATGAGGCCGAACATGAGCTAACAGCAGATGAAGCCAAATCAGCGCAGACGCTAACAGCAGATGAAGCCGACTCAGCGCAGACGCTAACAGCAGATGAAGCCAAATCAGCGCAGACGCTAACAGCAGATGAAGCCAACTCAGCGCAGACGCTAACAGCAGATGAAGCTGAATCTGTGCAGACGCTAACTGCAGATGAAGCCGACTCAGCGCAGACGCTAACAGTAGATGAAGCCAAATCAGCGCAGACGCTAACTGCAGATGAAGCTGACTCAGCGCAGACGCTAACAGCAGATGAAGCCGACTCAGCGCAGACGCTAACAGCAGATGAAGCCAAATCAGCGCAGACGCTAACAGCAGATGAAGCCAAATCAGCGCAGACGCTAACAGCAGATGAGGCCGAACATGAGCAGACACTTAATGCAGATGAAGCAGACTCAGCGCAGACGCTAACAGCAGATGAAGCAGACTCAGCGCAGACGCTAACAGCAGATGAAGCAGACTCAGCGCAGACGCTAACAGCAGATGAAGCAGACTCAGCGCAGATGCTAACAGCAGATGAAGCTGAATCTGCGCAGATGCTAACAGCAGATGAAGCTGAACATGGGAAGACACTTAATGCAAATGAAGCCGAATCTGCGCAGATGCTAACAGCAGATGAAATCAAAACTGATCGGATGCTAGCAGCAGACACAGATGAACCTGCGCAGACGCTAACAGCAGAAACGGCAGCTCCGCCCAGCAGCAGTGGAGAGCAGGAGTCTGCAGCAGCAGCAGCGGTGAGTTCTGCTCCGTCTCTCTGTCTGTCTCTGTTGCTCTGCTGTTTGCTGAAGTGTGTGTGTGTGTGTGTGTGTCTCAGGAGGATGAGGATGGTGATGATGATGAGGAGGACACAAGAGTGAGCCGGACTCCACGCAGAGGAAGATCATCCAGAGCGGCTGAAGCTCCGCAGAGAGAAACACGTAAGAGTTTCTGTCACACACATACACAAACACACACACACACACACACACATATAGACAGACACATACATGCGCACACACAAAGACACATACAAACATATATACACACACACACACACATATATATATATATATACACACACATATAGACATACACACACATACACACGCACACACAAATAAACACACATGCAAAAACACACATATACACACACATATAGACATACACAGACACACATTCACATACACAGACACACACATATGGACATACACACACGCACACACAGATACATACACACATATATACGCACACACACATACTGACACATATATATATAAAAACACACACACATATACATATGTGCACACATATATACAAATACATGCATATATAGACGTACACACACATATACATACACACACACGCATATATATATAAATACACTCACACACTGATATACACATGCACATACATATACACGTACACACATATATACACACATGTACACATACACACACATACATATAGACGTACACATGCACATACATATACACGTACACACATATATACACACATGTACACATACACACACATACATATAGACGTACACATACATACACTTATATAAACACATACACACACACACACATACACACACACACACATATAAACACAAATACACTTACACACACATGCACACACACTTATATACATGAGAACATGTACGCACACACACACGCCATCTTCTCACTGCTTCTCTGTTTCTTCTCATTAAGGCTCTGCTTCACAACCCAAAGAGGTGGAGCCAGCTGTGGAGGAGGAGCCAAAAGAGGTTTGTCGCTTGTGATTGGCTGATTCTTCAGTTTGGAGAAAACATGATTAAGGGCTGTAGTAGATTCAGACATCCTTCCTGATAATGAGGTGAATGATATTGTGTGTGTGTGTATGTATGTGTGTGTGTGTGTGTGTGTGTGTGTGTGTGTGTGTGTGTGTGCGCGTGCGTGCGTGCGTGCGTGCGTGCGTGCGTGATGTGCTAATGTGTGTGTTTTGTTTTCAGCAGAGCCGCAGGGGTCGACGCTCCGCAGCTCAGACTAGAGACACTCCAGCGGGTAAGTGATGAAATTACACACACACACGCACACACACACACACACAGATTCAGAATTTCACATTTCATTTAGTGTGTTACTTGTAAGATATAATCAACAGATTGCTGTGCGCTGTGTGTGTGGGTCTGTGTGTGCATGTGTGTGTGGGTTTGTGTGTGCGTGTGTGTGTGGGTTTGTGTGTGCGTGTGTGTGTGTGTGTGCAGTGAAGCCTGCGCTGAAGAGGAAGAGGTCTGATGAGGAGCTGAAGGAGGATCCAGAACCCTCCGCTAAACACAGGAGAGACGCAGGTCAGTGTAAGTCTCAGCACAGAGCACAGCCTCCAGCAGCAGCGGGGAATCACTGTGTGTGTGTGTGTGTGTGTGTGTGTGTGTGTGTGTGTGTGTCGCAGTGAGTCCAGCTGGAGATCAGGATGCCAGCAAAGCCAGTGATGAAGAGGAGGAGCGCAAGGAGGAGGAGGAGGAGGAGACCACAGTGAGAAAACACACACATACACCCACACAGAGACAGACAGACGAATATGTGTATGAGGATATGTGTGTGTGTAAGAGAGTGTGTGTGTGTGTGTGATGGTGTGCAGTTGTTTCTGTGAGAGTTGGTTTAGAGATGGGCCAATAGACACTAAGAGAAAAGCAATGGAGGTCTGTGTGAAACAAACCTGTGTGTGTGTGTGTGTGTGTGCGCGCGTGTGTGTTTTCAGGAGGACCAGCAGCGGAAACCCGCTCGCCGTGGACGACCTTCTAAAGCGTCCTCCGCCACTGATGACTCGGGTATGAGAGCTTGTGTGTGTGCACGCTATTATTAAATATTATTATTAAATATTATTATTGTTTGATATTGTTGTTAAATATTATTATTATTTAATGATTATTATTATTAAACATTATTATTATTTAATGACTGTTATTATTATTAAATATCATTATTTATTATTATTAAATATTATTAATCATTATTATTATTTAATGACTGTTATTATTATTAAATATCATTATTTATTATTATTAAATATTATTATTCATTATTATTATTATTTAATTATTGTTATTATTATTAAATATTGTTATTGTTTATATTATTAGTAATAAATATTATTATTGTTTGATATTGTTATTAAATATTATTATTAAATATTATTATTATTATTTAATAATTGCTATTATTAAATATTATTATTGTTTATATTATTATTATAAAATATTATTATAATTATTTAATGCTTGTTATTATTATTAAATATTATTATTATTTATATTATTAGTATTAATTATTATTATTTAATGATTTTTATTATTAAATATTATTATTTATATTATTATTATTAAATATTATTATTTAATGATTGTTATTATTAATAATAAATATTATTGGTTAGTTTATTATTATTAAATATTATTATTTGATATTGTTATTAATTTTTATATTATTATTAAATATTATTATTATTTAATGATTGTTATTATTATTAAATATTATTGTTTATATTATTATTGTTGTTATTATTATTATTACATTTTATTATTATTATTAGTAGTAGTAGTAGTAGTATTTAATGATTCTTCTTATTATTAAATATTATTATTTTTATAATATTATTATTATTATTTATGTTATTATTATTAGTATTATTATTATTAATATTAATAGTAATAAAAGCACTAATGACTGGATAATAATTTCATTTTAAATTACATAAAATAAGTAATAAATAAATATTTAATAACTAAGCTTTTAACAATTTAAAAATTTTTTACATTTAATAAATGTTGCCTTGATGAACAGAATGATTTTATTTTTAAAAAATAACTTGGAAAAAGAAACGACCCCACCTTTTTGACCGGTAGTGTATTTAGCCATTTTTTGCTAGTATTTATATACATTCTATATTTATTTACATTTTTATTTATTTTAATCTAATT